>NW_024093026.1:0-13262 GCF_014356525.2 Nilaparvata lugens | reverse complement strand
AATATAATCAGCTGCAGTTTTTGTGAACTGAGATTTAAAACTATCATTGGGAGTAATGAAAATTTCAATCCACCAGATTTAAAAATGTACCAATCATAAATATGGAAATTCTATGGCACGTTGAAAGGTTGTGAACCACTGAAATAGTCTTTTGAGGTTTTAAAATATGGAATTTAAATTTGAAATTAACTAATTAACAAGTTACCTATTTGAACTACTTTTTTATTTTAATCGAAAATCGGTTTCGATTAGCATAGATTTTTTATAAAATTGAGAAAGCACGTTCAAAATCAACCAGAAATACATTTTCCAGTGATTGGTTTCGCTTTTAGGTACACAAATAACGCTAATAGTAATCCCATTCATAAAACCCGGTTTGCGATGAATGTATGCACGCTTCAAAAAATAGTCTGAAAAGTTCTAAATTGGCATTAGCTATTCAGGTTACGGGGAAAAACGTCGGGCTCTGATGCTCAGAATTAATGAATTCCACGGAGCATGAAAATGCATAAATCAACACCTTTTTTCGAAACTTTTTACTGAGAGTCCCGCGCTTTTCCGATTCTGCAGGTGAGCGATATTCACCTCTGTAGGATTCCCGTGTTCCATCTCTCAACTGCATGAAACGCTGGAAAATCCAGAGAAATTAGACAGCATGAAAGACACAAAAACAACGTTCTTTATTGTAACAGACTCTTATTTCTCATTAACATTCTAATTTGAAAATGCTCGAAAAAAGGGATATCCTAGGAGGTTTCATAATTTATCATCTAATCTTTCAATATTAAACCATATCAGGCGTTTTTCAGGCGAGTCGGCCGCGCAG
This sequence comes from Nilaparvata lugens, assembly GCF_014356525.2. Classification (NCBI taxonomy): domain Eukaryota; kingdom Metazoa; phylum Arthropoda; class Insecta; order Hemiptera; family Delphacidae; genus Nilaparvata; species Nilaparvata lugens. The sequence continues at coordinate 12,436 of NW_024093026.1, read as the reverse complement.
GAATCTCTCCGATTGGCTAATCCCCAAACGCTAACCGAAACATCCAATCAGAAGCTTCCTGTCCTGTCACTGGTCTGAAAACGCCTGAAAAACGCTCAATATGGTCTCACTCTTATATTATGACATGTGTGTGTTATGATATTTTGCTTGCTACATTGAGATTTGACTTGACTGGTCGATGAAGATGTCATATTTTGATTATATACTTGTATATACTACAAGACTTGACCTATTTCGGACTATGTGCTAACCTTATCTAAATTTGGGAGAATAATGGCACAAGGTTACCATATTTTTTCTCTCCCTATCAGTGTACTCTCCCTGATGGTGTACTTATTGTATGAATCGATAGTATATGCTACAAGACTTAACTTATTTCGGACTATGTGTAACCTTATCTTACATTCCAAGTAGCAACTCTTAAAGTTCTCTTTTCCTTGATGAACCCATTTGACAGAGTTACGAATGAGGAGGTATTCCAGAGGGCGGCAGAAAAAAGATCTCTTCTGAATTTTCTCAAGGCCAGACGACATTCTTGGATTGGACACATAATAAGACACGACGCATTTACGTCAATTATTCTGGAAGGTACAGTTGATGGACAAAGGGGTCGTGGGAGACCCCGGCTACAGTACTTAAGACAAATGACGAAGGATCTGGGTGCTATGAGCTATGAACAATGGAAGAGAGTAGCAATGGACAGATTTAGATGGAAGGCTGCCAACCAATCAAACGATTGAGCTGTAAGAAGAAGTAACCTTATCTAAATTTGGGAGAGTAATGGCACAAGGTTACCTTATTTTTTCTCTCCCTATCATTTTGATGGTGTACTTCTTGTATGAATCGATAAAGAATCAATAAAGAGTAAGTTATCATGTTTATGTCGATGATACTTTTCTAGTCTTTTGATCATGGTACAAATGAATGCCAGAATGCCAAATGGAATGAGAATCGAACCCACCGTCGTTGCAGAGATAAAAGTCTCGGGTTGCGGCCTTGCAGACCATCTCTATACTAATTAGGTCTACATCTGTAAATGTTAATTATTATTCTCACCATAACTCTCATTCACATATTATTCACACCATTATTCTCATCATATTACTGGCAATGAGTCAATGAGTTCACAAAATTCTCTAGTAGCAACTGAAATCTATTTGGTTTTCTATCCTTTGTCAAGTTTGGTCAATTGAGTTGAATATTTGTGAATGAGTGATGAGGTTAATAATTGTATGTTGAAAACTACAGTGGGAAGTATTAAATTATTTTCAATTGGCTACTATGATTATTCGTTATTACAACTATTATACACTCTCTAACGTGAACGAAATGGTTTTGTATCCCTTGCCAAGTTTAGTCAATTGAGTTGAATATTTTTTAATGAGTAATGAGGTTAATAATGGTAGGTCTATGTTGAAAACTACGATGAAAAGAGTATTAAATGATTTCCAATGAACTTTCAATTTGTTGATTTGACTATGCGCTATTACAACCATTATATCATTCTCTAACGCGAAATAAATTATTTCAAGATGCTATTTTTTATTTATTGCAGAAAAATCGTTGGAAAGCCTGCAAAGGAGATTCACCAAACTGATGACTGAATATCTGAGTCATCATTCCATCATATTTCAACGGTTGCACAAACTGGAGAAGAAGGAATGCAAAAGGTGATTATTTAATTATCCACATTATATACATTGTTTGCACCTTCTTTTCATTCATTTATTTACAATATGACAATTTCGACTGAGTCTAACTAGCCCCATAGTAGTACAAAACAGAAAGTAGCACTGTAAATGAATAAACATAATATAAAACTGAAATAATTGTAATAGATGAGTACAGTAAAGCATGTGGATCACAAAAGTGAATCAAATACAATATCCTATCATACTAGTAGTTCTATGAACAGTGGACCTCACGCAGTATTCTCATCCACAAGTACCTGTTTGAAACTATAGACCTAATGGAAATACAGCAATAGACTGGCTTCTCCACACATCTGTGTAATCACTTGTCAGCTGATTTATGATGAATAATTCTATAGTCTAATTTTTCTCTAATATTGGCGTATGAAGGAGGCTCCTTTTTCCTTTTATATTATCCTTGAAATGCAAATTTCAAAAAACTTGCATATACGTCGACGCGCAATTAAAAAGGAACATACTGTCAAATTTCATGAAAATCTATTACCGCGTTTCGCCGTAAATGCGCAACATATAAACATTCAAACATTTAAACATTCAAACATTTAAACATTCTAACATTTGAACATTAAGAGAAATGCCAAACCGTCGACTTGAATCTTAGACCTCACTTCGCTCGGTCAATTAAGCAAGATGTTTCTGAATATATTGTAATGGGGGAACTGCCATTCATATGTGGTTAAAGCTCAGTTATTTTATTTCAAAAGTATTTTATGGTGCTACAACACCACTTCACAATATCTGGCTATTTTTATATCTGGTTATCTGGATATTTATATGGCTATTTATGTTCAACAAATCTCGAAAACGGCTCTAACGATTTTCACGAAATTTGGAACATAGTAGGTTTATGATATCAAAATTCGATTGCACTAGGTCTCATCCCTGGAAAAACTCGCTGAAGGACATGAAAAGGATAATTTATTCCTAGAAAACAGATGATAATTTCGTCGTCTCTCGATAACAGAAGATGCGTGTGCCTGTGTGGGAGAGAAACAGAATTATTTCCAGCTGTGTAATCATGATCAATCAGCGAGAAATTTTATGTAGCTAGACAATTTATCGACTTGATCAACATAATCTGATTTGTTGACATGAGATTATAATCCTCCTAAACTGGAGTATATCATAATTTTCAAAGTTGATCATTATTTGACAATTTTAAGTGATTAGTGAGTCTTATTTTGTTATCCAATTTGGTTTGTAAATAATATAAATTAGAAATTTTTTGTTTTAAAATGTTTGAACAGAAAATTGAGCCTGAATTCAAGTGTATGGAACATAACCTACTTTCTGGACTATTTATAGTGTTTAAATCAAAATTCGGGGAAGAAACAGTTTTGGGCTGTGCCTGTTAGTCATTCCCCAATTATTTTAAAGAATTGTGTTCGGTTTATCAAAAGCCAATAAATAAATAACGAACGAAGCTCGGTGCCCCGATATTGGAAATTTATAGAGAAAAATAGAAGAAAAAAGTCATGCAGTTCGTGATCGTTATGTAAAACGCATTTTAAACATCTCTTAAGTATTTTATTTTGATAGAACCACATTTTAAAAACGCCTTCTTCGTTTGCGATTATACTCAAAATAATTTCTGAAATGATCCTCTCATCCACTATTATACTTGTCATCCACTATACTATGTACGTGTATAGAACAGCCACCCTACATAATTGTTGATATAGACAGCCGAGTCCAACTGTTGTAAAATTTTATTCGACACAATTCTGATCGATTCCCAGTTCAATTGCACAGTGATCTAGTAACAAAAAAAAAAGATCTACTGTATCTTAAGATCTTGAAGATTGGATGGGTGGTTATATACACTGACCTAAATGGAAATGGCGCCATTCGAGTATTGGAGTATTGAGAACAACTATTCTTCTTTTTTCGGTTGTCTGCGGATCCTACTACGTGACGTTTTAGATAACTTTTCTATAGTTAGATATTATCTTCCAACTTTCCACATTAATTGAATGGGAAGCACCGATGTTATAAGGAATTTATAATTTTTAAGGAATGCTAGCATTTTAAAGTTATCATTTTTGTACCATCACAATTTGATCCATTTCGCCTCCTTTCACACAGTTTTATCCTCTTTCAAATTTTACTTTCCTTGCCCTATTACCATAGGTATTGCATTCCGGAAAAAATTAAGGTACCCCAATTTCTAAATTTCTATACGTTTTAAGGTCCCCTGAGTCCAAAAAAGTGGTTTTTGGGTATTGGTCTGTGTATGTATGTATGTATGTATGTGTGGTGTGTGTGTGTGTGTGTGTTATGAGTGTATGGCGTCTGTGTACACGATATCTCATCTCCCAATAAACGGAATGACTTGAAATTTGGAACTTAAGGTCCTTACACTATAAGGATCCGACACGAACAATTTCGGTCAAATGCAATCCAAGATGGCGGCTGAAATGGCGAAAATGTTGTCAAAAACAGGGTTTTTTGCGATTTTCTCAAAAACGGCTTCAACGATTTTGATCAAAGTTATGCCTAGAATAGTCGTCGATAAGCTCTATCAACTGCCACAAGTCCCATATCTGTAAAAATTTCAGGAGCTCCGCCTCACCTAGGTGAAGTTTGATTTTAGATTCTCAATTATCAGGCTTCAGATACAATTTAAACAAAAAATTTCAAGTGGAAAAGATTGAGCATGAAAATCTCTTCAATAGCATTTTCACCCAAAATTGAAAATAAGCTCGAAGTTCGAGAAAATAATATTATTAAATTGCAAACTTTTGGCAACTGTTGAGTCTATTAAATCATTCACTATGAAGAGATAGCAGACCTCGTATGTCTCCACTCTCCAGCGTTATTGCCCTGTCACCAGCTGGCTCAAATCTTTGAATAGTAGACTTGAGATGCGCGTGTACACTAGCGTCCTGTGATAAATTTTCATAAAGGCAAGGAAAGTTGTGTGAGTGCGCCACACCAGATTTTTTTTTCTTTTTTTGTGATTATAAATGTGTTGTGTATGCTGCCATACGCTAAATAAATGAACTGATTTACAATGAAAATGACGGTATAGCTAATTATCCATTACAACGTAGTTTACAGAATATGGGAAATAATTGTGTACGTTCTGTGTACAGTAAATTGTTCCAGTTCCAATCGTAAATTTTCCCATCACGTGACTAGTGCAAAATGTTCCCATGGAACGCCATTTCCAAATCGTTGGTTCAAGCTTTTGGCGCGCACATATAAAGTTGATTTACACCAAAATGTGTCGTTTACTAGCTGCGTGAATGAAGAAAGGCTGTTTTACAAACCTACCGTCTAGAAAAGTGTAAATTTATTTTATTCCATTACTCTCAAATTTTCTATCAAGAAAAATTCATTTAATGGATGGTTATCAAACATCATATTGTTGGTTATGTATTCTATGCTATGCTATGGTGAACAAACTATCAGCGCATGCGCAGAGAAGCAAGCAGACTACAATAATCGACCAATGAGAGCTCAGATACCGGTAGTTGGAACTGTACCAGGTCGGACAATTACCACACTTCGACTGTGAGGCAGAATTTTGGAACTGGAACAGGTTTCTGGAACAGAATCTGTCAAAATTCCTCCCATGGAACGCGGAACTTTTTACTTGGTAAATTGTGAATCGGACAATTTACCATATTCCATGTACACTGAACGGGCCCATTATATATTATCAAACAATGTGGGCTGGGGTGATATGATCATGGCGTTGGAGAGAGTAGACGAAACGTAGACAATAATTTTGGCAACGCTGTAGTTTATCATTTAGAGTGACTTGAGGGAGGAGAATAGGAAGAAGAGAAGAGGAGGAGGAGAAGAAAAAGGATAGTGGAGAAAAAGAAGGAGGAAAGAGAGGAAGAAGAATAAAGAGATTCAATGAAGAAGAAAGAGCACCAATAAGGAAAAGAGGAAAGAATAAGGTGCCCTGAGGGAAGTCCCTGGCTAAAAGCAATATTAAGTCGTTGCTTTGCGTCGCTTGCTGTTGCCTGTCGCCGCGCCATCTTCAACACAGTCACGATTCGCCAAAAAAGTTTAATTTCTTTCAAATTAACTGGCGGCTTCTTTTCTTCGCAGACCTCACGCCTCATGCACAACAGCTTTCTGCTCGATAACCAATTATTGCCTCGTCAGCACATTCTGATCACAGAAATAGGCTGTAAGCTGCAAGTTGCGGCAGAAAGAAAAGAGCAAGAGATATTCTTATCGTATTTGTTAGTATAGGAGGAACAGAGAGGGAGAGCAAAGGAGATAGAAAGAATGTGGGAGAAGGATGAAAAGAGCAAGTGAAGCAGCTACTAAAAGGAAGAAGAATAAGTGATAAGGAGGAGAAGGTCTTATTAACGAAAGTGAGGGGAGAAACAAAGGAGGAAGAGGAATAGGAGAAGAAGAAGCAAAGAAGAAGAAGAAGAAGAAGAAGAAGAAGAAGAAGGAGAAGAAGAAAAGAGCAAGGGAACAAGGAGAAGAATAGAAAAAAAAAGTAAAAACCTGGAGCTTGAGAAGATTGTGAAGTAGTAGGTTGAAGAGGAGATTGAGCTAAAGAATGATATCTGGATAGAAAAAAGATTTTTCCCACAGATACCTTGAAAAGTGACCATTTGTGCACTGATTGCAGGCCGCAAAGAATCACTTTTCCGCACTAGTGCGCAAAGTGAGTACTTTGCATACTCCAGATTTGCAGCATGACAACGCAAAATTAAGTTGGTAATACTCATAGTGAGGCCCACGTTATAATGGCAGTGGAGAACAGCGTTACCTTGCCATTATGTGCCTTCATTATAGTCATTTCAATGCTTACATAAGATAGACCCCTTCAGCAGTCACATAAATTTTCAAATGAATACTAATCATTATAATTCAATTATTATTATTATTCAATTTTAAATGAATTAAGGCTTTTTATAATAAAATTACACAGAAAAACATTTGATGGATCTCAGGGAATTTCACCCATAATTACCCACTTTTCATATTCAATGGTAACTGTAGGAAAAAACTTAATGTGAAATACGTGCGCAAAGTTCCTCTGCTGCACTCAAGAAACCATTCCGCCCTCGCCTTCGGCTCGGGCGTAAACGTTTCTTTCGGTGCAGCAAACTGTCACTTTGCGCACTAGTTGCACAAATAACTATTTTCATCTTGATAAAAAAGTCAAATAATATCAATGGTTCAGTACGAGATGAATGAGATAGCGATAAGTAATGTACATATTGTATAGAATAAAACAGTATTGAAAATGAGAAGGTACAGGGAGATGGTGTTGATGTGGTGTACAACATTTGAGAAGAAAATAATATATGATGAGATAAACGACAAAGGAGAGATCAGAGAGGAGGGATGAGTACTGAAAAATTGGAAAAAATATTCTCAACATTGAGAAAAAACATTCAAATTTACAGTTAAGAGAGAAAGAGAGATAACATGAAAATGGGAGTTACACAGACAGGGTACAATGGCGATAACCTAAAGATATGAAAGAAGTGGTGGAAGGCGATTGATACTCTTATTCATAAATATCAACTAGTAGTTCTGTGAACAGTAGACCTCACGCAGTATTCTCATCCACAAGTACCTGATTGAAACTATAGACCTTATGGAATACTTGTCAGCTGATTTATGATGAATAATTCTATAGTCTGATTTTTACTCTATAATATGAAGGAGGCTCCTTTTTCCTTTTATATTATCCTTGAAATGCAAAACTTCCAGAAACCTTTTATATACGTCGACGCGCAATTTAAAAAGGAACATACCTGTCAAATTTCATAAAAATCTATTACCGCGTTTCGCCGTAAATGCGCAACATATAAACATATAAACATTCAAACATTTCAACATTAAGAGAAATGCCAAACCGTCGACTTGAATCTTAGACCTCACTTCGCTCGGTCAAAAAGGCATGATAAAGAAAGACAAGGACGCTTGGTGAGGCAGAGAGGTGTGAACAAAAAGGCTCGGTAGTTTCTTTTTTGTTTTATTCACAAAGATGTTGTGTCGCTTTAAAAAAGGAAATTCTTGAAAGGCTTGGGGCGATTATTGGTTGCTTGAAATGTAATTACAAGTAAAATCGATTTTAATGTTATCAGCATCTTCTCAAACAACATCTGAATTTTCCTCTTGATTTCGAAACAAAATCTCTTGTTGCTTTGAATCTTCACCCTTTTCATTATTTCAAGTGTTTGAATGAATCTCATTTTTTATTAATTTTAGATTTGTCTGATAACACACTTCCATGAAAATGGAAGTTGAGTTATTTATTTATTTATTATTATTATTTCATCCACTGACCTCCTATAAAAGGGGTATTTGGACTTGTCAATGTTGTAAGTCAATAAAATACAGAACATAAATACATAAATGATAAGTCAATATATTTTTTTCTCTCCAAACCTTATCTCGACGCTCGTAGTTTAGAACATAAATAGGCACATGAAAAGTCAATACAAGTTACGAGTCAATACGAGTTATAAAAATGTGAATGTAAAATATTGTAAAATGTTATCAATTGATAATAGAACACTGCAATTTCATTATCATCTGTTGATCAGTAGATCACTCTGAATATTGCTATCAAGATAATAAAATAGATAATGTACTCGTAACACGGCCATTGAGCTTTTCCAGCCCACAACTTTTTTACAACCTCGCGTGACAAGAAGTAGACTCCATTAGAGGCCTGTTGCATGCTCCGCCATCTTGGATCCGTGGTCTAGGCCTAATCCACTCACGGAATACAACAGCCTCTCAAAATGATTAATCCTTTCAGGTTATAAACATATACATCCAAGCTACTTATTAAAGTGAGATTTACTTCAAACTGTCAGATTAATTGAATTGGAAGCGTTCGTGTTGTTTATTAGGTGTACTGCCTGTTATAAGACTACTTCGAATACTTGTTTGTGAAGGGAGAAATAATACAGTCTGCTACTTTATTTGATAATATATATTATAAAATAGATTCATAATACCCTTCAAAATTGAAAATAATAAAACAAGAATACAAATTGTAACTACTAGCTTCGGTGATCACACCATCGTCAGGTTATAAAAATCTGGTGTGGCGCACTCACACAACTTTCCTTGCCGTAATGAAAATTGATCACCTGACGCTAGTGTTCTCGCGCATCTCAAGTCTACTTATAAACAAGATCTTAGCCAGCTGAAGACAGGACAATAACGCTGGAGACATACGAGGTCTGCTATCTCTTCATAGTGAATCATTTGATAGAATCAACAGTCGCCGACAGTTTGCAATTGGATAATCACATTTTCTCGAATTTCGAGCTTATTTTCAATTTTAGGTGAAAATGTTACTGAACATTAATTGTAGAGATTCTCATGCTCAATCTTTAACACTCAATTTTTTTGTTTAAATTGTGCCTGGAGCCTGATAATTGAGAATCTAAAATTAAACTTTGCATGGATGGAGCGGAGCTCCTGAAATTTTTACAGATTTGAGACATGTGGCAGTTGATAGAGCTCATTAATGACTATTTCAGGTATGAATTTAATCAAAATCGTTGGAGCCATTTTCGAGAAAATCGCGAAAAACCATGTTTTTCACAACATTTTCGCCATTGTAGCCGCCATCTTGAATCGCATTTGATCGAAATTGTTCGTTTCGGATCCTTATAGTGTAAGGACCTTAAGTTCCAAATTTCAAGTCATTCCGTTGATTGGGAGATGAGATATCGTGTACACAGACGCACATACACTCATACACACACACACATATACAGACCAATACCTAAAAACCACTTTTTTGGACTCAGGGGACCTTGAAACGTATCGAAACTTAGAAATTGGGGTACATTTTTTTTTGGAAAGCAATACTTTCCTTTCCTATGGTAATAGGGCAAGGAAAGTAAAAAAAAATAATATTACTCATATACTTCCAATTTACATAGCCTTGAGTGATTGTGGTCTACCATGCTAACACCTGTTGAGTAATTCCCTATAGTACCTCATTCAATCTTCAATGTTGAGATTATGCTTTGCTTTCATTTTCATCCATCATTATCATAGTCATCTCTGTTTGTCTCTCTTGGTATTTCCCCCTGATATACCTAACATGATATACAATCTCAGTATCTTCAATATTCAATCAAGATCTTATAATCTTATGGGAATTTGTAGCTTCTTCCAATATAATTTCCCCCTAATAATTCATAGTTTCCCATATCTCACAATTTCCCAGTTTTTTCCATGATTCTACGAATTCAATTAAGTTCAAATATCAAGCTCAAGCCTAGGAGTGACCACTAACTACAGGACAGGTGTGTTAAACATGTGTGTACATACATGCTCGTCATGCAAGTTGTGTCATCAGCGAAAGGCTTCGAACAAAAAAGAGCTGTTTGACAGCAACTTGTCGCATTAAATGAACAATCAACAACGATAAATAAATCAAGGGAAACTACAAATTTTAATCATGCGAGGATGATTTAACCTCAAACAGAACAGCGAAGAAAAAATAGCAACAAACAATCGAAGTTGAGAAAAAAACCCAACCTCAAAAGATTCTATCATAGAGAAACTAATAGCTTGATTCTATGATACTAGAATGCTATGATATCATGATTCTTGATTTTATGATTCTATTCAAAGCCTTTCGCTGATGACACAACAATGTATGACGAGCATAGAATAGAATGACTCTATCTGATGACGTGGCGAGGAACACACCTGTACAACAAACATGTGTCATTATAGTCATTACAAATTACTTTATACTGGAGGAATATGCAGCGCAGAGAAGTGGAGGGATATCAGCCAATTACAGTGATTAATAGTCATCGGTAGAAGCGCAGTTGCCAATTTGTCATTCGTCTGACCGCTTTCAGACAGGAAACTTTGCATGTGTAGCATGAGCACATGAACGTCACTAGAAGTTGGAGAACGCTGGCCGCTTCAAAACGGCAACATCGCGCCTCTGTATCCCTCCACTGTATTCTTTCTCTGCTGCGCATGCTCATCACAAGTCTGAAGTAATTCTGTACAGAGTATAGTGGTCACTCTAATACAGTAGTTCTCTTCAAAAGGAATGTGAATTATCTAGTCATATTGGCTGCTTCGTTCAGTAATTCTTCATGATAGTTCCCTCATTCATTATAGAAGATTTGTAGCTTTTCATATAATTTCATAAATCCATTCATTCATATCTCCTCCCATAATAATAATTCATCAATCCAACTGCAAAGTGTTAAATTGAGCGTGAGCCTAAATACAGTAATTCTGTTCAGAAGAAAAGCCTCTACTTGTTTGCAGGCAACAAACAATACTCAACTGCCCAGATCAATTTAGCGGAAAACTCGTGATCAACATCCATCGCCATTGTGAAAATACAATGCGCTTTTCCACCGAGATGTTTCATTTCCTCCGGGAGTGGCTGGGTTTCCAGCGTACAATGCTCCTCCTATAAATCGTTCGACAAGTGTTTGAAAAGAACGCCGTCACAGAGTGCTGGATATTTTTAGTGGAAAAATAATCTGCCAAATTGCTTTATCGAATTTCCTGTATCAAAGTTTTCGGTGACGGAGTGTCTAGAGACTGAGGAGAGACAGGAGAGAAGAGAGAGAGAGAAAGAGAGAGAGAGAGAGACAGTCTGGGAAGAGACAAGAGAGAGTGAGAGGGTGGGACGGTGATGAGACGAGTGAGGAACAGAGACAGAGTGTGTGAGAGAGACTGGGGAGAGCAAGAGAGAGGAGAGAGAGAGAGGAGAGAGAGAGAGAGAGAGGGAGAGGGAGGAGAGACTGGGATGAGAGAGAGTGAGAAGAACAGAGAGAGTGTATGTGAGAGACTGGGGAGAGCCAAGGAGATTGATTGATTGATGATTAATTGACTCTATTAGGGCGGAGTTGGGACTCCTGGCCCCCTCTACCACACAGACCTTCAAATATAGAGAGAGAGGGAGAGAGAGAGAGTGAGAGAGTGACTGAGATGAGACGAGTGAGAAACAGAGAGAGAGAGAGAGTGTGAGAGAGACTGGGACACAGACCGAGAGAGAGACTAGGGACAGACGAGAGAGAGAGAGAGAGAGGTGGGGAGAGAGACTGGGATGAGACGAGTGAGAAACAGAGAGAGAGTGTGAGAGAGACTGGGGAGAGACAAGAGAGATTGATTGATTGATTGTCTTTATTAGAGAGATTGATTGATTGATTGATTAATTGCCTTCATCAGGGCGGAGTTAGGACTCCTGGCCCCCTCTACCACACAAAACTCATAATAGAGAGAGATAGAGAGAGAGAGAGAGAGAGACAGTCTGGAAGAGACAAGAGAGAGAAATGAGAGAGAGTGAGAAAGACAGTCTGGAAGAGACAAGAGAGAGAGCGAATGGGAGAGAGAGGGTGAAATGGATGAGACGAGTGAGAAACAGAGAGAGAGAGGTGAGATAGACTGGGGAGAGACAAGAGAGAGGAGAGAGGGAGAGACTGGATGAGACGAGGAGAAACAGATAGAGAGTGTGAGAGAGACTGGAAAGAGACAAGAGAGATTGATTGATTGATTGTCTTTATTAGAGAGATTGATTGATTAATTGATCAATAATTGCCTTTATTAGGGCGGAGTTAGGACTCCTGGCCCCCTCTACCACACAAATCTTCAAATATAGAGAGAGAGGAGAGAGAGAGAGAGTGAGTGACTCAGAGAGTGAGAAACAGAGAGATGTGTGAAGAATGGGGAGAGACAAGAGAGATGATTGATTGATTGTCTTTATTAGAGAGATTGATGATTAATTG
>NW_024093025.1:7500-14643 GCF_014356525.2 Nilaparvata lugens | reverse complement strand
TGATCAATAATTGCCTTTATTAGGGCGGAGTTAGGACTCCTGGCCCCCTCTACCACACAAATCTTCAAATATAGAGAGAGAGGGAGAGAGAGAGAGAGTGAGTGACTCAGAGAGTGAGAAACAGAGAGATGTGTGAAGAATGGGGAGAGACAAGAGAGATGATTGATTGATTGTCTTTATTAGAGAGATTGATGATTAATTGCCTTTATTAGGGCGGTTAACAAACATATTAAAAGACATTGCACAAGAAATGGTAGGTCCACTAGGATCGTGGGATGATATAATTACTGGAATACAAATCAATCAAAACAATATAAAAACTTGTAGTACCCTTTATTAATAAAAACTTTAAAATATCTTAACGACTAGTTTCAACAATAGGTCATTTCCAAGTCGACTTAATTTGTACAAACTAATAAAAACAATATAAAGACTTGTAGTACCCTTTATTATTGGATACTTCAAAATATTTCAACGACTACTTTCGACTATAGGTTATTTTCAAGTTGACTTAATTTGTAGAAATTAATAAAAACAATATAAAAACTTTCAGGACACTTTATTATTAAATAAATTTAAATATTTTAACGACTATTTTCGACTTGTGGATGACCTATGGTCGAGAATAGTCGTTAAAATATTTTAAAGTATTCAATAATAAAGGATATTACAAGTTTCTATTAATAATATTTATCTATATTATCGCGGCAAAGTGGCGATACAGAGGAAGAAATAAAGATCAGATTGGCACAGACAAGAAGTTGCATAAGGCAGTTGCACCCAATCTTATGGAGTAGAAATATCCATAAGAAAACTAAGCACAGGATATTCAATACCATCGTGAGAAGTGTAATGACTTATGGTGCAGAAGTGTGGGTGACAAACAGGAAAACAAAAAGTAAAATAAAAGCTGTCGAAATGGAGTTTTGGAGAAGGTGCTGTGCTTTGACCAGAATGGATAAAGTGAGGAATTAGGTGATCAGGGACAGAATGAAGGTGGAGTCTGATATAATGAAATTCATAGAAGACAAGAGGTTGATGTGGTATGGTCATGCCAGAAGAGCTAGTGCCAGTAAGTGGATTGGAATAGTGACAGATTGGAGTCCGTTGGGGCGGAGGAGAAGAAGAAGACCAAGAAGGTCTTGTAGGGATGAAGTGGATGAGGCTATGATGATGAGGAATTTGAGAGATGGTGAGTGGGATGACAGACAAGGATGGAGGACTCGGCTAAAAGAAGGAAGACAGTAAAGTACTGTAAAATCCTAATTTATATATATATATATATAATATATATATATATATTATATATATATATATATATATATAATATATATATATATATATTATATATATATATATATTTCTATTAATTTGTACAAAAGTAGACCATAGAAGTGTTTTTATTGGAATAGCCTACCTATGGTAAATTGATTTCTCCATTATAATTAAAACCGGCATTATTATTATAGAATCAATATTGAATATGGAATATTTAATACTGAATATCGAATAAACGCACAAAATGCGGCTCTATGTGTTTCACAAAATGGAGGCTCTAAAATGACGTAAACACCTTAACCAATGAGAGAGTGTTGTGGCGTGGACTTGTTCTAGGCCATTGATGTGTACTCGCTCGTTATGGTCGACGCTGTATTACGTAGTAGTTAACTCAGCTAACATTGTAATTGCCATCCACCAATGGAATTAGAGATGAGCTTTCCTTGTGAAGTCTACTTCTTTCTCACTCAAACCTTGTCTTCGTCATCAAAATTTGATTGTATTATTACTTAATATCTCTTTCGAAAGAGTTGGATAAGTTTTCCAAAAATGTCAATGATTGTGTTTTATGTTTTCTAGAGAATAAATTCGTCGACTATAGGTTATTTTCAAGTTGACTTATTTGTAGAAATTAATAAAAACAATATAAAAACTTCTAGGACATTTATTATTAAATAAATTAAAATATTTTAACGACTATTTTCGACTTGTGAATGACCTATGGTCGAGAATAGTCGTTAAAATATTTTAAAGTATTTAATAATAAAGGGTATTACAAGTTTCTATTAATAATATTTTCTATATTATCGCGGCAAAGTGGCGATACAGAGGAAGAAATAAAGATCAGATGGCACAGACAAGAAGTTGCATAAGGCAGTTGCACCCAATCTTATGGAATAGAAATATCCATAAGAAAACTAAGCACAGGATATTCAATACCATCGTGAGAAGTGTAATGACTTATGTGCAGAAGTGTGGGTGACAAACAGGAAAACAAAAAGTAAAATAAAGCTGTCGAAATGGAGTTTTAGAGAGAAGGTGCTGTGCTTTGACCAGAATGGATAAAGTGAGGAATGAGGTGATCAGGGACAGAATGAGGGTGGAGTTGATATAATGAAATTCATAGAAGACAAGAGGTTGATGTGGTATGGTCATGCCAGAAGAGCTAGTGCCAGTAAGTGGATTGGAATAGTGACAGATTGGAGTCCGTTGGGGCGGAGGAGAAGAGGAAGACCAAGAAGGTCTGTAGGGATGAAGTGGATGAGGCTATGATGATGAGGAATTTGAGAGATGGTGAGTGGGATGACAGAAAGGATGGAGGACTCGGCTAAAAGAAGGAAGACAGTAAAGTACTGTAAAATCCTAATATATATATATATATATATATATTTCTATTAATTTGTACAAAAGTAGACCATAGAAGTGTTTTTATTGGAATAGCCTACCTATGGTAAATTGATTTCTCCATTATAATTAAAACCGGCATTATTATTATAGAATCAATATTGAATATGGAATATTTAATACTGAATATCTAATAAACACACAAAATGCGGCTCTATGTGTTTCACAAAATGGAGGCTCTAAAATGACGTAAACACCTCAGCCAATGGGAGAGTGTTGTGGGCGTGGACTTGTTCTAGGCCATTGATGTGTACTCGCTCGTGATTGGTCGACGCTGTATTACGTAGTAGTTCTCTCAACTGACATTGGAATATCCACCAATGGAATTAGAGATGACTGTTCCTTGAGAAGCCTACTTATTTCTCACTCAAATATTGTCTTCTTCATCAAAATTTGATTGAATTACCACTTTATATGTATTTTGAAAGAGTTTGATGAGTCTTTCAAATGCAGATATTGTGTTTCATGTTTTCTCGAGAATAATTTCTACGTCTATGCCGTTATCATTGATTACCACTAAATATGTATTTTCAAAGAGTTGGATGAGTTATCCAAATTCTAATAATTGTGTTTTCTCGAGAATGAATTCTACGTCTATACCGTTATCATAATTATCACTAAATATGTATTATGAAAGTGATGGATAACTTTTTCAAATGGAAATAATTGTGTTTCATGTTTTTTCGAGAATAAATTCTTCGTAAATACCGTAATCATTGATTTAATATTTTTTCCACTTTTACCCAGAGTCTTGATTGAATGACATCCATGAATAATAATTTCATCCTACTTTTACTTTTAAAAAATTTGATTTGGGTATTCATTTTCATGATAGACAATATTATTTTACACGACATCTTATCAGTTATCATTCAACTAATCAAACATATACACTCGCCTTCTTCCATTCTCCACAAAAACTTCCAGATGCAAAACAGCCTTACTTTCCTATAAAAAATATCACTCTCTCATCAATTTGAGCGGTTAGCTGGCGCTTCTAACCACATGGTTCCGGGTTCGATCACTGGTTGAGTCTGAATTTTTTTCACACCTATTATCAATAACAAGCTATTTTCTCTCTATACTGTCAGCATTGGATGAGTGGAAAGCATTGATGTTTTTCATGAGGAATTATGACAGTTTAAAGTGAATCTCACCATAGAACCACCTCTGTGGTATCATCCTCAACACAAGAATTATTCATCCGCAAATCTACATTTTCACCTGTACTGGTAATTGGTTGATTTCTAGTATCTCAACTACTTTTACTATTTTACTAGAGGCTAACCACACTACCATAAACTATAATGCTCTGTTACACTATAATATTCACTATTTCACTATAACTACATTCTTACTATGAACAGTAACTATCGGGTACCATTACTTGGTTAGTTTTACTTTCTTCTAGACTACCTTTCTATTGGGAAGCTCTTGAATTATCGTTAATATTCTCATGCAAAAAATCTCCAGGGATTTTTCGAGGCCTCCTTTCACAATAGTCTTTTTAAATCAATGAGAATCACTTGTTGATAATCTTTACAATATGCTTGGAGCTAGGTGATTCTCCAATTTTTTGCACTCTTCCAGACTTCAGACACTCGAATTTCTGACTATAAAATAACGTTGAGTTCAACCATAGACATCTGATACCTAAGTTGCTTAAGTTCTAACTAACTAATCGAGTAACTAACTAACTAACTAACTAAGCAACTATAGAGAGGTCCACGTTATAATGACAGTATTTGCTCAACTTTGGAATTGCTATCCTTGTCTATCATTCGACAAAGCCGGTGGTACTATCCTTTTCTAGGTCCACAAGGATGTCAATTATGTTTTTGACAGTGTAGAAATATAATTAATTAATGCAGAGAATCGGCATCGCTATTCTCCTATCTTTATCTACTGTCATTATAACGTGGACCTCACTATAGTATACTATTTTTTCTCTATGGTTCAACCTTCAACGGAATTCATGACAGAGGTTCAGGGTAACCGTCCACTGGAACCGTATTCAACCGATCCGTTCGGCCGTTGGATCGGACGAATCTGCCGGCCGTTAATTTGGCCGAATATGGTCGTCCATTGAAACCGTTTACTCCAGTCTAGTTCAGTAGTTAGCCAATTGGTTGCCAATTATTCAATTAACCACTATCATAGCCACCAACATTTTTCATAAACAATGATTTTATTGAGATTTTGAAAATTGGATAAACAAACATCCACTAAATTGGTTATTCATTACAGTAATCTTACCTTCAGATCCTATTTGTTCAGCAATCTTTGTCCACAGATTCCTTTGAACAGCACGACGATGATATATCTTTTTGTGTAGTTGAGAAGTTGATATTGTGGTAATTATTCATATTGAATGAAAAAGACTAAGAAATTGTCAAAAACCACAGATTTATTGACCGGTTTCGGTTATTACACCATTGTCAATCTCTGATAAACTGAGAGATTGGTGTAATAACCGAAACCGGTCAATAAATCTGTGGTTTTTGACAATTTCTTAGTATTTTTCATTCACGATGATATCTTTTGTCTCGCATATCCCACAATGAAACATGCTCTTGAAGCAAACTTATCAACTTTTCATTGTCCATAGTTACAACTTATAAAAAACACAGATCAATTTCAAAAAATAAAAACAAACAAGACTGTGAAGACACTCTGTTGTCTCAACTGGACTAATTAGTTCGGCCGGATAGAGCCGGAAAATCACATTCAATTCGGATCGATAACTTGATCGGCCGGAGACGGCCATGCACGACCGTATGAACCTGTTGCAATGGACGAGCATCTAGTCCTTTCTTTGTTGGGGGATCGTTCGGTAGTTTTCGACCAATGCTAGTTCGGACGAAAACGGTTCTAGTGGACAGCCAACCTAAATCAAATTTTCAATAATTGAAATAAAATTTTAGTTCGAAAACTATTCAATTAGATGGTCAACGTCTGTAAAAGTGCGTACAGATTTACGCGCCGCGAACATGAGCAATTCACTTTTAATAAGCTGATGCCAAGCTTTTTATATCTGTATCTTACCGTTTCTGTAAAAATACAGATATAATCAGCTGATTGAAAGTGAATTGCTCACGTATATCTGTACGCACCTTTACATTGTATTGTGACATCAGAGTTTCAAAGTATCACTCATACAAGGAACAAAAAAGCATGTAAAGAACTAGAATTTTATCAGAAAGTTATCATCATTCTCTCTCTCTCTCTCGATTCAAGTGAAGTTAATTCAAAAAGATATCATGTCTTGAATGTTGGAATCAATTCTTTAGATTCAAAAGAGTCTCTCAACATTTTTCTGCAATTGAGTAATGTAACACATCTTCTAACATCTGTTACATTAATTGGATATTGTGACACGACTAACATAATTTTTATTTCAATTTTCAACTGATTTACAACAGTATTATGTTCACACTTCCGTAAACAGTTAACAACAAAACCGTGAAGTATGAAGTCTCCATAGACAGTAGCATCACTCCTCACTCTCTCACACTATCTCTCTTTTCTGTCTCTCTCATACATGCTTCACAGACCATGAAAATAATAGAGCTGCCACTAATTTGAGCCGAACGACACTATGTTTCAAGCGTGCATTCACTTCATCTGTCAGCATTGGTGGAATGGGGATTAATGGATAAATCAATGTGGATTGCTGACAGATTACAGTGATTCTCAACGAGGGAATTAAGCAGCTGATATTCCATCCATGACGAATTGACTGCGAGATTTTAGCAGCACATTCAGCCGAATAACGATTATTATAAACGAGGAGCAATGATTCGCAGCAAAAAATCCTCGCTTTCGCTTTCAAAGTGCAGAAAAAATCCTAAAATATTCTCAAGAATGGATCCAGATGAATTCTTCAAACTAATTGCGACACGCATGGATGAGCATACGCTGTGAATCGCGTCATGAAGATAATTTCCTTGTTTCACGAAAATGTTGAAGGGATTTTCAAGGATCTTGAAGGTTTTCCGAATCTATATTCTTGAACTGATTCCTCTTCAAGTCATTTCTTATTTAGTCGATATAATATTATATTGATGTATTTAATATCTCACATGATATAGATTATATAAAAAAAATAATAATAATAAAGGGTACTTCAACTCTCAATATTGTTCCATTGATTCTATTAGGATAATATTCAATATACTAACATGATATAGTGTAATATTTATACTATTTATATACGATTTATATTAATGGATTAACTTTTTCAAAATTACTCCTTTATCAAATGTGTATACTCAATAGAGTATGTGCCGGTTGCACAAAAAGCCAGTTAAAATTTAACCGTGATTAATTTCATGAGAACCAATCAGAGATGTCCTATTTCCAAGAACGCCTTCTCTGATTGGTTCTTGTGAAATTATTGACGATTAAAATTTAACCGGCTTTTGTGCAAACGGGCCTATGTATGTTATTCAATTTCACCTC
>NW_024093025.1:0-2500 GCF_014356525.2 Nilaparvata lugens | reverse complement strand
GAGTACTTTATTGATGTAGATTACAATATATACTGGCATATACACTTATATACAATAGCTTACAATACAGCAAAATAATAGATGAATTTACATAATATAGACTAAGAAAATAATTATTGAACTGTATATGATATGAAAAAGCAATATAATAATTATATTGTTATGCATCTACATAAATTGGCGGAGCTTTTATGAGGAAGATAACGAGAATCGGGCCTGAAAAACAAGTGGCGGGTCAAGGGTTGTTTGGAAATCGTGAATCACAGCATACATTTTGTTTTCAACTATACCAGTAACGGTAGCTTCTGCTGAAAGATCACTCTCAAAATTAAAATTGATTAAGAACTACTTTCGAAGTGTCATGTCACAGGAAAGACTTAGTGATCTCAGCTAATTAAGTATTTTCATTTATTTGCAATATTTAATTTATTGGCAATATAAATGAGACTAATGTAATAACATTGGTAGATGAAATAATAAGGTAGTCCTTGTGCTATTTTTCTTCCAAATTTGTAGGTGACGCAGTCCAAGATGAGGTTAGAATTTCACGCGTACAATTTTCACAAAATTCTAGTCCAAAATAAACATGAAAACTATAAATTTTGAATTTAGATGGCTTGAATTAATAAATTGATCAGAAATATTACACTCAATTACCACTCGTAACGAATAATTATTGAAAGTAAAGTGAATAGAGAAATTTATTTGAAAGAGTCCATCAAGCATTTGCTTCTCAGAGCTCATCAGTGAAATCAGCAAAATTCAAGTTTAAGACAATAATTATTTGTGTTATTTTATTCTACATTTCTCTAGTTCTCCAATAGTTATGTCCTTGAATAACATATTTTTATGCTCTACTGAATGTTTTGTTATTCTACCTAAAGATTCGTAGTAAAACAATGTTATTTGTTTGTAATGTGGGTCAACAATTGAAATTTATGCAAAGATGAAAGATGAAAAAATTCAATACTTCAATTATTTTGTTTACTGTACGAAAACCTTCAAATCGAATCTACTTTTGGTGTACAAGTTTAAAAATTAATTTCTGTATAACAATATTTGAAAAAACTAATTCATCAAGTAGATAATTATTTTAAATGATTCTTGTAAGTCTATGTAACGCCTAATTATTGAAAGCTTGCTAGTTTCTAGCAAATAGCTGATATCATACTCGAAAAAAATTGAAAGGATTTCAAACTAACAACCCATAGATTATTGATCGTTGGATGTGACATAAGCTTTAATGAACAAAAAACGAAGACTTATTTCCATATAAAACAATCCAATACACATTAAAACGAAGTACATCATTCGTCAAAGTGGTAGGAAAATCTCAAAATCACTGTCATTTTGGGGGGCCCGAAAATATGTTCCCGGGGGCCCCGAAAATATGTTTGCGGGGCGACCCGAAAAATACTGGTCCCTCTTGCTACCTTCCTGATATTGCGTATTTAGAAGCTAGTTTAGTTCTGCAGCTTGATTGATTTTCTAAATATCGAAAAATTGTTTGAAAGGTTTAGAGCCCGCTGCAAAGCCGGACAGTATGGAAGATAAATGTTTTTGAGTGGGTGGAGGACAACTAACAGAAATCTTCTACAGCCGCAACTTTGTTACGGCAGTCCCATTTTTACGTCTCCACACCAATTTTAAATGATTCAGAGGGTCGTAGAAAATGATCCACATTCTCACCTATGCCACTATCACTTTCGATATCTCAAAAAAGTTGCAGTTACCGATTTCCTGTCCATTACTACCTGCTACCGTAGCCGCATCTTCTTTCACAGAACGTTCATCCTTTTTCCTCTACTTGCTGATTACAGGCCTCCAACCAATCACTTCAAACTGTCATCATTGGGAAGCATTGATGAAACTCATAAAGAATGCCGACGGTCTAACGTGAATCTCGCTCTAGACGACAAAAACGTCCGTTCATTTTCCTGTCCGTATTTCGGCTGTGTAGTCGGAACTCTGATCTGTTCATAACAACTTTCATTGGAAAGAGCGGCCGGACATTGTTAGCAATGTTTATGATAACAATGAATTATGTTTTCTAATATTATAATATCGTAATCATAGTTCTATATTGATAGTGTTCACTAACTTTGTAAAACGTTTTTAAAAAATGATCCTGAAATCCAGGAAACATGAGTTATGTCACTATCATTTCCAACAATAATTATTACAAATGAATCCTGCACATATAGGCCGCTAAATCATATCGGAATAATAATTATTGTACGTTGATGGTATTGACTAACTTTGTGAAACGTTTTTGGAAAATGATCCTGATTTTCTTGGCACATAATTATCAAGCATATATAGTTTTAAATAATAGTTTATTATTACAAATTGCCTATATATGCTAACTTATATTCCCAATGCAAATCGCATGTAATTCATACCATTACATTACATTGATGTACTGTTTCACATAATCCTTCCAATATAATTATGAGAATAGTGGACCTGAGAATTTACGTCACAATATTACGTGTTTTTA
>NW_024093024.1:0-16747 GCF_014356525.2 Nilaparvata lugens | reverse complement strand
CATAAAAAGATATCCATGATATATGTCGTTTACGTTCAAATTCAAAGCCAAAATTGGAATTTTGTATCAAATTATGGTGTTGTGTATCAAATTGAGATGATAATGTACAATATTGTGCTGATACTGTATCATTATGGTGATACCTATAGAGAAAGATAGGATAAGAAGATATCCCATGATATAGGTCGTTTAGTTCAAAATTCAAAGCCAAAAATTGGAAGTTTTGTATCAAATATGGTGTTGTGTATCAAATGAGATGATAATGTATCATATTGTGCTGATACTGTATCATTATGGTGATACCATGGATAAAAGATAGCATAAGAAGATATGCCATGGTATAGTCTTTCTGTTCCAAATGTTACTGTTGTAATAATTAACTGAAGCCGATAGTCCTAGTAGTTGTTTTTGGTGAAGCTATGTTACGCTGGTAGTCTCTCATACTGTGCCGTCTTACACTCCCAACAACACACTACTAATAGACAATAGTCGACAGTAAACGGCTTGATTTAACAAGATCGGCTTGAAATTTGAAAAAAAACTAACTAAACCATAGAATATCTTTTCTTCATGGTTTCTTCTTGTTGGTTGTTGTTGAAGGGTTCTCATGGCCATATTTGGAATTTTTGGGGCGTGTCTTGTCTCGGCCAATCACAGTAGAGCTCAGTCACTATTGGATAACAGCTGTAGCCCGTTGAAAAGCTTACCCACATTATATATTCTGGATGCTCAATATTTAAGCTTTACGTTTACTGAGGTCAATTGCTGAACAAATAGCAACACCATACAATACTATTCTTGACTAAATATACATAGTTGTCTAAGGAAAATGCCTATAGTGAGGTCCAAGTTATAATACAGTAGTTATTAACATTGGTGTTGCTATCCTTGTCTATCATTCAACAAAGCAGATAGTGAATCCTTTTTTCCTCTTCGCAGCGTCCAGATCGTTTTTAACTAGTGTGGAATATGGAATTTCAAATATCTAATCTCAATTATGAAAATTTACTATATAATAATAATATATTTTTCGCCACACTGCACAGAAAGCAGCTGTTCTCCAGTCCCTACGTAGATCTGAAAGACATTGTTTGCAGACGACTCTCGTCTGACGTCAGAACAGGTTTCTTTCCGTCCTATGCCGGAAAGAGTACCCTTTCCAGCCGCTAACATGGAACTAAGAAAGGTGATCTCAAAACAGCTGATCAAAAAAACTTTTCATTTTTTGTGTTCATTATTCAATAATTAAACAGTTATAATAATATCATCTTATTGTCATTTGAAATAATAAAAATATAAACTGAACCTCCCACATAATTGAACATCATCTTTTAGCTATATTAGACGAATCAGAATAAAAAAAAATACTTGAACGATTTCCTGATATCCAATTACCTCAGATTTGCTAGAGCTATCACCTTCCACTTCTGCTTTCGGAAGTGCTTAGTAAACAACTATTCTTATATATATATTGTTTATTTTTGTGTGTGGCGAAAAATAGCGTTCGCACCACGGGCAATAATGTTTTCCCGGCTCTCAAGCTTTTCAGTCTTCGGCTACGGCCTCGGACTTGAAAACCGATTTCGAGCCGGAAAAATATCATTTTCTGCTCTAGGTGCAAATATACTATTTATTGACTGATAAAATTAGATTGATTATTTTAACAAGAATGATTAGTTTAATATTACATCAGATGTACCAATAACAGCCGCCTCTTAGAAGGCAATGACAAAACAAAGAATCGGCAAAGCTATTCCCTATTTTTATCCACTGTCATTATAACTTCGACCTCACTGTAACTGAAAAGCATATGAAGAAAAAAGCGAGTGATAAATTTTTCATACTGATATCGTTTGGATGTTGACTTGAAGCAGATAAGTGAACTGCACAACTCACTGCCAACACACAAGGTTTTCTTATGTTGGCAGTGCCAGAATTACATAGATAACATTGTTATACTCAAGTTGCAATCAATGTCTATTTGTATTGTATACTCTTGTAATTAATATTGTACGAATATGTATTTGTAATTTTGCAATAAATTCAAATTCAACTATGAAGTGAAGATTTGATAAAGTAGAACAATTCTCACTGCAAGATAGCAAGAATTGATGAGATTCATAGTGGGTGTAAGTATTACTTGAAGCATAGAACTGGAGTGAGGAACACAAAGAGAGAGAGACCACTAAGGAGAGAGAAGAATCGTGAAGAAGGAAGATGGAGAGAAATGTTGAGAGAACTAGAAGAAGAATAGGAAGAGGAGGTGGAGAAGAAGATGAAGAAGAAGGAGAAGAAGAAGAGGAAGAAGAAGAAAAGAAGAAGGTACAGAAGAAGATGATGAAGAGAAGAAGAGGCTGAGGAAGAAGAGAAGTGGAGCTGAAAGAAGAAGAAAAATGTGGTGTAGTATGTCCGCTATAACGGTAAACGCTTGTAATACCGTCGGAGCTATGCTCAGATCACTTTTCGAGAGAAGAATGAGAGGAGGAGTGCTATTATTGTTTGTTACGGTGAACATTCGTACACCTACTTAAAGGAGACAGACAAAGTAGAAGAAGAAGAGAAGATGATAGGGAAAGAATAAGAAGGAGAAAGGGAGAAGTATTATTAAATATATTCTTATGTTTGGTTTAGAAACATCTAAATTTAAAAATCTACATAGTGAAAATAATTGAAGACAGAAATGTTGTGAAGTGAACACTACAAGACTCACCTATTCCGGACTATGTGTAACCTTATCTAAATTTAGGAGAGGAATGCACAAAGTTACCTTATTTTTTCTCTCCCTATAATAATTTTCATGATATACTTTTTGTATGAATTGTATAAATAATAATCATTTCGTCGTCTGTTGGTGATGGAAGTGAGTGAGCGAGTTCATGTGTGGAACTGTGTCAAAATTATGACTCAACTTTTGTAATCTTCACTCAGGTACTTAGTGCCGGTTGCAAAAAAGCCGGGTTATTTTCAAACCTGATTAATTCCAGTAGATCCATCTTTTTGAAATGGTCTTCTCTGATTTGGTTCACGTGAAGTTAATCAGGATTAAAATTCAACCGGCTTTTGTGCAACTGGCTTTTGTGAGGGAAATTTTTTGCATTCCTCGGGAATTAATCTCAATTTACTGTGATTGGATTGAACATTTCTGTATGAATGTTATTATAATTTCTCCTTTCGTAATACATTTTTATGCTTTTGTACTCCAGAGCGAAGCTCGGACCCCGATATTCTGCTACTAATATACGTTGTAGCATAAACAAAAATTTGTGAATTCTTATTCAAATTTATTTATTCACAACAAGCATATCGACAATACAAGTGTAACAATGTAATCTATACTATAATAAAGGAAAGAACTGGCTTATACACGTAGGGGATAGGAAATTCACGAATGACGCATCATCACATCTCAACTACTCAACTGATCAACTTGAAATTTTGCATATAGATTCTTAATTTACTGAGGATGGTTATAGACCTATTTAAAATTCTTCTAGAATTCAGTAGATCAAGTTTTAGTGAGTCAAGTTTTTGATTACAGCCTTGCTGAGCATGGGTTATACCTGCTAGTGATACTAGTAGTTCTGTGAACAGTACACCTCACGCAGTATTCTAATCCACAAGTGCCTGATTGAAACTATAGACCTTATGAAAATTATACAGCAATAGACTGGCTTCTCCACACATCTGTGTAATCACTTGTCAGCTGATCTATGATGATAATTCTATAGTCTGATTTTTATTCTAATATTGGCGTATGAGGAGGCTCCTTTTTCCTTATTTTATCCTTGAATGAAAAATTTTTCCAAAACCTTGTATATACGTCGACGCGCAATTAAAAAAGGAACATACCTGTCAAATTTCATGGAATCTACTACCGCGTTTCGCCCTAAATGCGCACATATAAAACATTTAAACATTAAGAGAATGTCAAACCGTCGACTTGAATCTTAGACCTCACTTCGCTCGGTCATAATACAGAGAAGAATATTGGCTTATACACATACGGATAGAAAATTCACGAATGACCATCATCACTTCTCACTACTCAACTGATTACTTGAAATTTTGCCTATATAGATTCTAATTCATTGAGGATGGTTATAGGCCTGTTTTTAATTCTTCAAGAACTCAGTAGATCAAGTTTTCAGTTTGTCAATTTAATTAAACCCTTACAGAGCATGAATTATTATCTGCTAGTACTTATTGATTCTTCACACGACGGTTATGGAAAGAATTGAATGAGATAACCTTGAAGTTGTAAGTTACGTAGTGAAAGTATTATTGAATGAAATAACCTTGAATTCTAAGTTACTATCGTAGTAAAAGTCGAGGTTACTATGATAGTGGAGCAATCTTGCTGCACAGATTTGTGAATGGAGTCATAGAGAAACATAGCGTAAGTAATATCCCATGGTATAGGAATTTATGTCGCACTTTTACTGTTATCTCAAGCCGATTACTGTCGATTATTGTCCATTTTTAACTGTTTTGTTTGGGTGATAGTGTATGAACGGCATAATTTGAGAGACTCCCAGCGTCATACAGCTGCATGGGAAAGAACTACGTGAACTATCGGCTTGGATAACAGTAAGAGTTGCGACATAAACGCCCTATACCATGGGATATCTACTTATGCTATCGTTTCTCTATGATGGAGTTTATGTCATTGATAATTTGGTTTGATTTCCAATTTATTTTCATTGAAGTTTATGAACATTTATTCATAGAAATCACTTCTCATTGTGACTGTAGAAGAAACATAGCTACCAATTTCTGTATCCTGTTGAGTATATATAGTGAGGTCCACGTTATAATGGCAAAATTTGATTAAAATTGGTGTTGCTATCCTTGTCTATCATTCCACAAAGCAGAGAGCGCTATCACTTTCTAGCTCCTGCGACAGATGGCAGCAGGTACTGGGTCATTGGCATTTAATCACAATTAAATTTAACTGACTTTTGTTCAACCGGCCCTCTGTGTTCTTCAAGTTTAGAGCTTGTTCTACACAAGTCAAGTATTCCAAGTTGAATAATGATAGTCAACTTAGTATCTTAGACACCTTAAATCCTACAATCTTTGTCCAATCTTTTCTGGAATATGGATGCTATCCATATATCAACAGTGAGCCAAAATATTTCTGAAAATAACTTTCAGCTGATAATTACTTTTGAATATTTTCTTATTTAAACAAAATAAATCAGCTGTTTTGCAACAGCTGTTATTTAAATCCATGTTTTATTTGCAATCAGCTACAACCCATGAGTTATTAGTTCCCTCCTCATAAAACAGCAAATTTTTGTGGTGTAATGTACTACATAAGAATACATTTTATTCAACTTTCATTCAAATTTAGTCTACACAGCTTACATAATTCTTTCCAGAATTCTTCTCTACTATTTTTTAATGCGAAAAATTATTTGTTTACTAGTCATAAAAGAAAGTTATTAGGCATCAAACGTAGAAGTCTGTGGTTTTACTACTTAGATTTTTTGGCATATTTTTCAACTTTTTTTTCTCAAAAACTACTCACACTACGCTTCCAGTTTAGTTTTATTCAATTTTTCAGATATTTTTTTCATATTAATCCAACATAAGTTCCCAAAAAACTAGTCCCCAAACAATTCAGCATCGTTGTTTTCACCAGAGGAACTGAATTCCTGGCGAAATCTTTCGTATAGCTCGCTAATAATGCCAACCGCTAAACCAGTAACTACTGGCTTCGGTTTTTATCATTTTTTGTCCAGTCTTCTTCTTCTTCTTCTTCTTCTTCTTCTTCTTCTTCTTCTTCTTCTTCTTCTTCTTCTCCTCTCTCCGTCTTCTTCGTCTTCTCCTTTTCATTCTTCTTCTTCTTCTTCTTCTTCTTCTCCGTCTGTTTCTTCCTTGCTCCTCTAAAGAGGCATCTAAGTCTCACTTTATTTGGGCGTGAAATACTGTGTTATATTGTGTGACCTAGAAAAAAAATCTGCTTTGACTTCTCAGCTCTTCGAACAATAAATCACAAAGAAAATTTTGGTTTCATATAGAGTAGTCCACGTTATAATGGCAGTGGAGAAAGATAGGAGAACATAGTTTCCGATTCCCTGCCTTGCCTTTGCATTCTATAGAGGATAGCTGATATAATATTAACTGTACATTCTTGTTCAAAATATATGACGTATTTTCATTTGTAGAAAATTTATACTTTCTAATGAAGGAATAATGAATTCTCATAACTGAGATTAAGATCCTTGTCAATTGATTATTGACCGAGCGAAGTGAGGTCTAAGATCAAGTCGACGGTTTGGCATTTCTGTTTGAATGTTTAAATGTTTATAATATGTTGCGCATTTACGGCGAAACGCGGTACTAGATTTTCATGAAATTTGACAGGTATGTTCCTTTTTATTGCGCGTCGACGTATAATCAAGGTTTTAGGAATTTTTCATTTCAAGGATAATATAAAAGGTAAAAGAGCCTCCTTCATACGCCAATATTAGAGTAAAAATCAGACTATAGAATTATTCATCATAAATCAGCTGACAAGTGATTACACAGATGTGTGGAGAAGCCAGTATATTGCTGCATTTCCATTTAAGGTCTATAGTTTGAATCAGGTACTTGTGGATGAGAATACTGCGTGAGGTCTACTGTTCACAGAACTACTAGTAAAATAATCAATTGCGTATTCATTCGTAGAGAAATTTATATTTTCCAATGATTGAATAATTAATTCTTATACTGAGATTAAATATCTTGTCAATTAATTATAATTCTACATGTGTCAACGTTGCGGAGGAGGAAATGATAGTGATATCTGCTTTGTCGACTGATAGACAAGGATAGCAACACCAATGTTAATCAAAAACTGCCATTATACGTGGACCTCACTATAGTCTAGTGTAGAATGCTTCATCTATTCGTGGACCTTTCCATAGGACGTTTCAGGTGTATTCCGAACCACCGGAAAACAATCACAACATAAACCTTGAGGTGAATAACCGATTGAAGGCAAAACGTGACCTATCTCAGTTCAAGCCGTTCTCAGCGGAATATAGTTTCATTGATGTTGTTTTCAAGTTCGCGAAGTCCTAAGTTGGCTAAGGTCGTCAGCTAATCCTAAGTGAAAGTGACCAACTCCCTTGAACTTGTCAAGTCACCAGTAAAGCATCAAGTCCTCAGTCCAGGTGTCTAGGCATTCCATCTCACTCATACTTTATACCTATATTAACTAATAATATCCCAATTTATACCACACCACACTTTATACCTATATACTATCCTATAATATTAAACGAGCAGCTTCTGTTTATAATTTAGATGTTTGTATTTCACCGGATCTCGAAAACGGTTGTAACGATTCTCACGAAATTCAGAACATCTCATTGGTTTATAATATAAAGATTCGATTGTACTAGGTCTCATCCCTGGGAAAACTTGCTAACGGACATTAAAAGGATAATTATGATTCATGCGCTGCTATCCAGAGATTGTAAGTTTGGTGTAAGGGTAAGCATTCCTGACTAGCAATTGGGAGGTAGGTACCGGTCTGATTCCCGGGCTGGCAACTAATTTTTGGATAGTATTTCTCATCGAATTTCCATCTAGCTGTTAACCTGTTGACAATGTCTGCAGTAGCAGACATCTTCGGGGTGATTTACAGCATTATTTAGGATTTTCGTTGTATATAATTATTATTCATCCTTGGAAAAACAACTGATAATAATCATTTCGTCGTCTGTTGGTGATGGAAGTGAGTGAGCGAGTTCATGTGTGGAACTGTGTCAAAATTATGACTCAACTTTTGTAATCTTGAATCAGGTACTTGTGGATGAGAATACTGCGTGAGGTCTACTGTTCACAAACTACTAGTTAAATAGCAATTGCGTATTCATTCGTAGAGAAATTTATATTTTCCAATGATTGAATAATTAATTCTTATAACTGAGATTAAATATCTTGTCAATTAATTATAATTCTACATGTGTCAACGTTGCGGAGTAGGAAAATGATAGTGATATCTGCTTTGTCGATGATAGACAAGGATAGCAACACCAATGTTAATCAAAAACTGCCATTATAACGTGGACTCACTATAGTCTAGTGTAGAATGCTTCAGCTATTCGGGTGGACCTTTCCATAGGACGTTTCAGTGTATTCCGACCACCGAAAACAATCACAACATAACTTGAGGTGAATAACCGATTGAAGGCAAAACGTGACCTATCTCATTCAAGCCGTTCTCAGCGGAATTAGTTTCATTGATGTTGTTTTCAAGTTCGCGAAGTCCTAAGTTGGCTAAGGTCGTCAGCTAGTCCTAAGTGAAAGTGGACCAACTCCCTTGAACTTGTCAAGTCACCAGTAAAGCATCAAGTCCTCAGTCCAGGTGTCTAGCATTCCAATCTCACTTCATACTTTATACCTATATTAACTAATAATATCCCAATTTATACCACACCACACTTTATACCTATATACTAATCCTATAATATAAAACGAGCAGCTTCTGTTTATAATTTAGATGTTTGTATTTCACCGGATCTCGAAAACGGTTGTAACGATTCTCACGAAATTCAGAACATCTCATTGGTTTATAATATAAAGATTCGATTTGTACTAGGTCTCATCCCTGGGAAAACTTGCTAAAGGACATTAAAAGGATAATATGATTCATGAGCGCTGCTATCCAGAGATTGTAAGTTTGGTGTAAGTAAGCATTCCTGACTAGCAATTGGGAGGAGGTACCGGTCTGATTCCCGGGCTGGCAACTAATTTTTGGATAGTATTTCTCATCGAATTTCCATCTAGCTGTTAACCTGTGACAATGTCTGCAGTAGCAGACATCTTCGGGGTGATTTACAGCATTATTTAGGATTTTCGTTGTATATAATTATTATTCATCCTTGGAAAAAACACTGATAATAATCATTTCGTCGTCTGTTGGTGATGGAAGTGAGTGAGCGAGTTCATGTGTGGAACTGTGTCAAAATTATGACTCAACTTTTGTAATCATCACTCAGGTACTTAGTGCCGGCAAAAAAGCCGGGTTATTTTCAAACCTGATTAATTCCAGTAGATCCATCTTTTTGAAATGGTCTTCTCTGATTTGGTTCACGGAAGTTAATCAGGATTAAAATTCAACCGGCTTTTGTGCAACTGGCTTTTGTGAGGGAAATTTTTGCATTCCTCTGGGAATAATCTCAATTTACTGTGATTGGATTGAACATTTCTGTATGAATGTTATTATAATTTCTCCTTTCGTAATACATTTTTATGCTTTTGTACTCCAGAGCGAAGCTCGGTCCCCCGATTTTGTACTAATTACTTGTAACATAAACGAAATCTGTGAATTATTATCTATAGTTATTATATTACAAATGCTTTTTCATATCATATACAGTTCAATAGTTATTTTCTTAGTCTATATTATGTAAATTCATCTATAATTTTGCCTGTATTGTGAGCTATTGTATAAGTGTATAAACAGTATATATTGTAATCTACATAATAAGTACTCAATCAATCATCAATCACTATAGACACTTTAGTCATAATTGGTTGGATGCGAAGCATCTCCAAGAAATTCTGTCAGTTTAAACTGAATCGTACAACAACCGTAACTTCTTGGATTGTTTTTGATTCAGCAGAAGGACTTTCTAAATAGGCCAAGGCGAAATTATCAAGTTGTTTGTTGTTTTCAGCGAATCATTGACTTCGAATGATTCTTGGAAGTTCCTCAAAGTCTCTCTCTCTGCTATGGAATAACTGGACTGCAAATTAGATCCACGTTAATCTGTCAGGCTTCCTTATGAATAACATCAATGTACCCCATTCAACGTATGCTGACTACAAAGTTGTGCGTTACATAACACGAAAATAACGGTGATAGGTCCAGGATCTTGCAACTTGAAAAGGAAAGTGTGATTCATCCTTATGACGTAGGTATTTGCTTCAAGGATGTGTGATTTATTTGTCAATTTTGAGTATTCATTCGAGGAATTTCCTGAGTTTGAGAAGGAAAGTATATGTCATAGAGAAACAATAGCGTAAGTAGATATCCCATGGTATAGGAATTTAGTCGCAACTTTTACTGTTATCTCAAGCCGATTACTGTGGATTATTGCAAATTTTTACTGTTTGTTTGGGTGATAGTGTAGACGGCACATTTGAGAGACTACCAGCGTCACACAGCTGCATAGTAAAGAACTACGCGAACTATCGGCTTGGATAACAGTAAAAGTTGCGACATAACGCCCTATACCATGGGATATCACTTATGCTATCGTTTCTCTATGATATTGTCATGCTTGTGAAGTGGGTATTCCCTTCAAGGATATTGATTTATCTATTGAATTTGAGTATTTATTCAAGGTATTTTAAGAAATTTAGAACAGAGTCATTAGTTATCCTTGGAACGGAGGTATTTGTTTCAAGATGAGTGTTTTATTTTATCAAATTTAAATAAATATATTTTGAGGAATTTCAGAAATTGGGAAAGAAAGTACTGTATTAGTTATCCATGTGACGTAGGTATTGCTTCAAGGATATGTGATTATTATTTAATTATTTAGTATATGTTCCAGAAAATTTTATGAGTTTGAAAAGGAAAGTATTAGTCATCCTTGAGACGTAGGTATTTCCTTCAAGGATATATGATTTATCTGTCAATTTGGAAATGTAATCAAGGAGAATTTAAAAGTCCAAGTTCGAATGTAGCTTATTGTTGACCTCTGAGATTAAAGTAGAATAGAAAGAATGACTTTCTTATTTATGTTGACGTGGCGAAGTTTGGGCAATATTGTCCACTCTACCACTTAACCACGTCGTTAGCAAACAATACAATACAAATATGCAGAGATAACAAAAAAATGAAGCAAAAGTATACCCTTCAAGGATGTATTATATTCATTGAATTTGAGTATATATTCGAGAAGATGTCAGAGTTTGAGAGAGATATAATGTTAGTGCAGGTATTCACTTCAAGGATGTGTTTTATTAATGATATTCAATTTGTATTTTAAAGAAGTTGAGAAGGGAAGTATTAGTCATCTTTGAGACGTAGGTAAGTTATTTCCGTCTATAGTGAGGTTACGTAATAATGACAGTATTTTATCAACTTTGGTTGTGCTATCCTTGTCTATCGTTCGACAAAGCCGGTGGTACCATCCTTTTCTAGATGCGCAACGATGACAATTATATTTTTGACACTGTAGAAATATAATTATTAATGCAGAGAATCGGATCACTATTCTTCTATCTTCATCCACTGCCATTATAACGTGGACCACACTATAGGATGTTTCAATCATCAGAGTTACACAACTTACAGAAGTACGACAGGCTTATAAGCCCAAACGGGTTCCATTCTAATTTATACAGCTCCACATGTAGATAGGATTGTGAAGAGTATGCTATTTATTTTTGAAAATTTGAAATGAAACTATAATTTATTCATATGACGTTGGTGTTTGTTCCAAGGATATGGGTTTTATTTTATCAAATTTGAATCAAGAAAGCTTCGAGGAATAATTATTGAGAAATAAAGTATAAGTTACCTTGTGTCGTGAGTATTTGGCTTCATGGATATGTGTTGAGTACATATAAAGAGAGACAGGAGAAAAGAAAAAGAGAAGAAAAGAAGAAGAAGAAGAAGAAGAAGAAGAAGAAGAAGAAGAAGAAGAAGAAGAAGAAGAAGAAGAAGAAGAAGAAGAAGAGAAGAAGAGAAGAAGAAGAGAGAGGGAGAAGAAGAAGAAGAAGAAGAAGATGGGAATGAAGAAGGAGAAGAAGAAAAGATGATGATGATGATGATGATGATGATGATGATGATGATGATGATGATGATGATGATGATGATGAAGAAGAGGATGATGATGAAGAAGAAGAAGAGGATGATGATGAAGTCCGAAGTAGTAGCATCACACAGGTTGCAGTGTTGAGGGGTACAGGAGGAGGAAATAGCTTTCACTTCAAGGTCATTAAACTCGCTATTCTGCAATGGGATCATCATACTTACCACTACTAATATTTATACTAGTCTATGTTGTTGATGATGATGATGATTAATACTAGAACTACCACTAAAAAAGATCAGGTTCATAACAACAGAAAAAATCTGTGTTTTTTTCCAGCTGGTTTCGTTTTTTAAATGCTCGTCCAACAGGTCTGGTTAGCCCAATTCCATGTTTATATCCCGACGACATTTGAAAGTTTGTGGGTGCTGACCTATAGACAACTTTTGATAGGCTCTAGGAAAATAGCAAAAGAATTGGGCGTCTTAATCTGATGAACCTGAGTGTACGACACACAATCTTGTAGTGTGGCCGTAGTCGAGTGGAGTAGATGCTGGCTTTGTAATCCAAAGGCCCGGTTCGAATCCCAGCCCGGGCAAGATATTTTTCTCGGGCCACTCCCGTGTTTCGGATGGACACGTTAAGCCGTCGGTCCCGGTTCCTGAAAAGCAGTCGTTTAGGTTCATGTCAGAGGCTCTGAAATTGATCAGTTGCGACCTGAAAACTCTGACACCAGACCTGAGCCAGCCAGGTCATACGATTTATTATTATGATTATATGTAGAGTTTTTCACTTTCCTTGATGATTTTCTCGATACCTTTGTTGGTACTAACCTATTGTAGACAGGCTTTCAAAAACGGCAGGAAAATTAGGTTCACAAAATTGATGACAAATTGCTTTTGTTCGAATGCCATGAATTGGAAGAAATTCTTCGGGGTGAATTACAGCATTTATTTGAATTTTCGTTTAATATAACTAGGCCGTCAGCTCGCTTCGCTCGCCATATCCGTCTAGCAAGGGGGCTCCGCCCCTGGACCCTCGACTAGATCGTCCAAGAATGAGATCAGCAGGCTCGCTTCGCTCGCCTGCATTTTTCATTTGAGAATTTTTATTATATGTTAGGACAATCCAGTCGGTGGTCCGACTAAGCGTCTGGCTAAACGGATATGCGAGCGAAGCGAGGAATAGCTCTGATTGAAGTAGCAGTGCCCAATCAATTTTTCTGCGATACTTCAACTTGGTGCCAACCTAACAAAGTCAACTCAACTTAATGCCAACCTGACAAAATTATAATTTAGTTACCAGTTAACAACTGTTTCGAGGGTACTCTCTCTAGATTATAGTTCTATATTAACATATGGTATGGACATTTTTTCATTATAATTAAAGAATAAGAAGAATATACCGTTAAAGACGACTTTAAACCCTTAAAATCACCCTTAGAGTTAAAATTCCCAAAAGATTTCTTAGTGCGCCTCTAAAGGACCAACTGAACATACCTACCAATTTGAACGTTTTTGGTCCGGTAGATTTTTAGTTCTGAGTGTGAGTGAGTCAGTCAGTCAGTGAGTGAGTGAGTGAGTGCCATTTCGCTTTTATATATATAAATAATTAATTTATTAGCATTTAATAATTGCAATATCTCAGTATTTCCATCTGTAGAAGAAATCCTCACTATTAGAGGAAATCCAGATACTGTAAACCCTCGCGAAGACTTCTGCTACTGCAAACACTAACAACAGGGTTAACAGCTGTTAACCCTGATGGAAATTCGTTGAGAGCTACTATCCAAAAATTATTTGCACGCCTGACTAGCAATTGGGAGGTACTGGGTTCGATTCCCGGACTGGCCAGAGTTACCAGTATGCTGCCGGACTGGCAACACTATTTTCTCCAAGTCTCAACTTATTTTATACAAAGTGAAATCAGCTAATTTTTCTATCCTTACTACTTGGAAAATCTCTTACTTTTCAAATTTACCCATTCTTTCTAACATTACTTCATTGTAAAAGAATGGCGAGTTTCTCATTAGAATCTCTTTCAGCTATTATTAAATTAATATGCAAATTCATTGACTGCACTATAAGCTATAAGGATCCAACTGCTACTGAATTTGCACTTGACTAGTCAAAGATGACTGGCCACTAGTGACTGGCACAAATGACTAGTCACTGGCACAAGTGACTAGCCTCACTTAGTCAACTTGACTAGTCAACAGCTGACAGATGCTAGCTCAGTACTTTCACTTCAATGACACACGCGCATGCTCGGTCTAATGCAAAATTCCTGAGCGTAATTGCAGGTTTAATGGACGTTAAGTGATTGGTGATTGCTGAATAGGTTATTTGATGTACGAAAAGTATTTAGTGACGCATTATAATGTCCTAGAGAGGGTTGGCTAAAATGTTGAGTTTAGTTGATTAACTACAATATGTTAGGATCAACTAACTACAAGTTGATTAAATATTAGTTGATTAACTACAAGAATTGGTTGAGGATCATTAACGTTAGTTGAGGAATGTTAAAAGTTGTTGAAAGATACTAAAGGCCGGTTCTCCGAGCTCGGGTTTTAGCTAATTCTATAGACTTTAACAGCTGGAGTCAGAAATGGCTTTCCGAAACGGGGCGTAGTCGCAGTCCACGTTTAAATTAAATTTCGAAAAACTAGAAGATTGAAAACAAAATAAAATAAAGAACGTTAGTGTAAGCTTCAGCTATTTTGAATTATTTAGGAATGTTTCATTTTGTCAAGGGAAAACGTTTCCAATTTAAGAAATTAGAAAATTATCATAACACACTGCGACTATGGCCCCGTTTCGGAAAGCCAATTTTCTGACTCCAGCTGTTTAAAGTCTAGAACTTAGCTAAATCCCGAGCTCGGAAACGGCCTTTAGTATTTTTCAACTAACTGTTAACATCCCTCAACTTAACGTAATGATCCTCAACCAACTCTTGTAGTTGTTAGTTAACTAATAGTTAATTAACTTGTAGTTAGTTGATCCTAACATCTTGTAGTTAATCAACTAAACACAAAATTAAAACACATCAACTGAACACAAGATGGATGAAGTCCAAGCAGAATCTAGAGCTCGGAAACCAGCCCCATGTTTAGTTAGAAAATGTTAAGCCAGACGTTTAGAAGTTAGACGATGTTAAGAAGACTTTTATACCAGAGTTGTTAACAAAATTTTGTTCACAATTAGTTTCTTCAAAAAAGTTGTCAATCTCCTCTGTAGGAAACGAGTTGAATTTTGCTGTGATTTTCAAGAAATTGACAACAAATTGTCGAAATTTGTCGGAATCTCAGTTGACAACTCTGGTGTAAGGATGGCTTTGAACTTATAGTGGAGGATTTTTAAGCTTGAAAATGCTTGAATCGGTTGAGAGATATTTCATGTATTTGAGTTATTTTGATGTTAGTTGATCACTATTAAAAATGCTTGAATTGGTTGAGAGATATTTAATGCATTTGAGTTATTTTGATGTTAGTTGATCACTATTAAAACCCGAAATGGCCACCCAAAAAATTACCCATGGGGGGAAGGGGTTCACAACAACTGCATCTACTAGTTTTTGTTGTTGTTTTGATTTTAGTAGGCTAAGAGAGAAGAAGGAGAAGAAGAAGTGGTATTCTGCCAGAACAGAACTTTCACTCCAAGGTCATTAACCGTGACTGCTGCTGGCTGGCTCTTCTCTCACTCTGTCATCAGACACACTCACACACCACTCTCTCTCTTTCTCTCTAAATTACTCTCACTATCTCTCATCCAGTAGGTCTCTCTTGCTCTCTGAATTTTCTCTCCAGA
Source organism: Nilaparvata lugens (assembly GCF_014356525.2). Classification (NCBI taxonomy): domain Eukaryota; kingdom Metazoa; phylum Arthropoda; class Insecta; order Hemiptera; family Delphacidae; genus Nilaparvata; species Nilaparvata lugens. Next base: position 1,176 of record NW_024093024.1, on the reverse strand, counting down.
GAGGCAAATAGGTAATGCAATAATACTGAACTCAGCAAAATGCAAAGAATTGGATTCAACATGATAGTTATTCTGATACTTGAAATGACATGAGTGCTCGGAATCAGTCGTGTTCATAAGAAAAAGTGTTGAAAGGGTACTAGGCCTATTATAGAGAAGTAATAGCGTAAGTAGATATCCCATGGTATAGGGCGTTTATGCCGCAACTTTTACTGTTATTCCAAGCAGATAGATCACGTATTTCTTTCCCAAAAAGCTTGTGACGCTGGTATGTCCGCTCATATTGTGCTGTTCATACACTCTCACCCCAACAAAACAGTAAAAATCTATAATAATCGATAGTTATCGGCTTGATATAACAGTAAAAGTTGCGACACAAACGCCCTATACCATGGGATATCTACTTACGCTATTGTTTCTCTATGGTACTATTAATCAAGTGCCCTCTTGAAATACTCAATCAGAGAATAAGGATTAACATAACAAATTCAACACCAACAAAACAAAAGAATGTTTCATTTCAACAAACAACTAAACTAATCTAACCGATACATAACCATAAACAATGCAATATAACATCACACATCATGCATAATAAGATTGAAAACTCAAAAGCACAATCCAACTCAACACTTACAATAGCCACAAAAAGAGAAATTTTGAAATATTTTCTATATTCTTGTGAAAACAGAAGATATCTTCTTCATCATCCATCATCATCATCATCTTCTTCTTCTTCTTCTCTTTCTTCTTCTTCTGTTTTCTAGCTTTCTTCCTATATTCTTCACAACAGACAACACGAGATGAAATTCAACTTGAAACGAAAGAAAACACACTTTTCAATCTAGATTGAATGAATACAGCTCAATGATACAACATACAGTTCAATTTAGCTGAAATAAATGCAAATCAATAATTTTAATGAAATTAAATGGATTTTATTCATCCAAAGAACAGTACAATACCAGGAAATCTGTATCTTATTAATAGGAACATAGGAATTTACAGAAATATAATGATTTAGAATAATACAAATCATAAAATTAATAATAAAATTTAGAAATAAATATAATGAAACGTAGAATAATAATATATGATAAGGTTCTTTTATAATATGAAAGACTAAACAAAAATGCCCCGAGGCCTAGCCTGTGTGGTGCTGTGTTGGGGTACATA
>NW_024093023.1:0-14244 GCF_014356525.2 Nilaparvata lugens | reverse complement strand
TCGGGAGAAAATAATAAGCTACCTACTTTGAGTTATCAATATTGCATGCCTCATCGCTTGCAATAGTTCACACGACAGCTGATTTTTTACCAAATTACATTGGGATATTAATGCATGCGTCATTTCATGCAATTAATAATCCACTCGACAGCTGATTTATGATAAATAATTCTATAGCTGATTTTACGATAATACTGGCGTTTGAAAGAGACTCTTTCTCCTTTTGTTTTATCCTGAAAATGCAAAATTTTAAAAAAACCTTGTATATTATATACGTTGACGCGCAATTTAAAGAGTAACATACCTGTTGAATTTCATGAAATCTATCGCCGCGTTTCGCTGTAAATGCGGACATAAAAATATTTAAACATAAAGTGAAATGCAAAACCGTTGTCTTGAATCTTAGACCTCTCTTCGCTCGGTCAATGAAACTTTGGATATCTGAGTTCTTTTCAAAGTCCTATGCTATTCTACTTGTTCTACTGAGGTACATTTTGATTTTTTTTTCATAGTACATGGCAGTTTGAAATTAACTGTTATATTGATTATTCTAACCTTGTCTACAGAATTGTGAAACTGTGGCATATGAGGAGTACTGTATGTCTAATTTTTTGTTATCCACGTCTGCATCTATTTTCAGTTTGAAGAACAGGATATCAATCTTGATTATTCAAATGTTTATTGTTCAACATACACACACATTATTTACTCATAAAAAAAAAATGATACACTTTCTTTAAACTATTAAAGCCCAAGGTGAGGGGAGAAAATCTAAATTTCACATGAAAACATCACTCGAGAATATGTCACCCGGCCTCACAACAGAGAGTCCTAGAGTCCTTGACTTAGAATAGATACGTTGACGCAAACAAGTTACATACCTGTTAAATTTCATTGAAACTATTGCCGCGTTTCGCCGTATATGCGGAACATAAAATATTAAACATGAAGAGAAAGCAAAACCGTTGACTTGAATCTTATACCTTGTCTAGTCTTGACTTAATCTAGTGTACAGTCAGTCAGTGGATTTTTCTGCGCACACTTCATTGTTACCATAATATTTAGATGATGGTATTCCTAGATGAATGGATCGGCGTGAATACGCCGAAGGATCGACTCGATCATTTGAGGATAATGATAATGATGATGGAACACTATTCTGTTAAAAGGAATAGTCTCCATTATGTTCTTAGGGATTTGCTTGTGATCATGTTTCTATAAAGTCGTCATTTTATCAATTCGAAGATCAGCCTTCAAAAATTTAGGTCAACTTATACATTTCAACTCACGTTGCTACACGTTTCAACTTAGCAAAACGACATAGGGAATTAGTATTATTATTCTCTAGAGCCCTGGAAATATCCTGTTATTGTTCTTGGTACCTTATACAAAGGGACTCCATAATACAAAAACAAATCAGTCCTAGCCGGACAAAGCTAGAGAAAGGAGAAGAAGAAGAGAAGAAGAAGAAGAAAAGAAGACGACAGGAGGAGAAGAAGAACAAGCGAGAAGAAGAAGATAATAGAAAAAGGAGACAAAAGAAGAAGAAGAAGGAAGAAGAGGAAGAAGATGAGAAATAATAAGAAAAAAAATATAGATAGGAGAAGATTATAACCGTTGAGTACATATTTATCTATAACCACTCTTTTCTTGAATTGAAAATTTATAAATTACTGGTGGTACTCCCATACAGTAGCAGTCGGGGTGTGTATTCAAATACCGTTGGATAACATCTTTCCAATATTGTTCCATCCATCTAGAAGTATATAATCTTTTCTTTCTTACATTGATATACTTATGTATAAGTTACTGCAGTATCAAATTTGGCCTTAATCTGAACAATTGAAAATCACATTTGAAATAGCTATTTTGGAGTTTGGTAGAAATACATTTACATGGAAATCAATTTATTCATTAAAGGCAATCTACATAATTCTAATAGGTTCTGATAACCATAATGATAAAATAGGGTTCAAGAATAAATGAAGCCTAACAACTTGAAATATATTTCAAATCATTTAAGAATAAATTGATTCTACCTCGGTGCTAGTCAGCTTTACATTTGTACATGTATCATTGTATTGAATTATTAAATATTTGATGATTTTGTAAAACGACATTTTATCCTGGACTAGTAGTTCTATGAACAGTAGACCTCGCGCAGTTATAAAACACAGCCTCGTCTCATACTGTCCATAAGAGTAAATCCTGTTTGTATGTTGTGTCGGCAAGATGTCGGTGTGAAAACGGCTAATGGCTGTTGGGGTTAGTGTATCAAAATATGCTAACATCAAAAGCTAATTCCTTCAACACACTGGCAACAGGTCAGCCCGAGTTGAAAGCAGATAAGGTCGAGAGAAAATACTTGTTTTCTTTCCGTTATTATTGCATGCGTCATTGCATGCAATGAATAGTCAACACGACAGCTGATTTTTTACTAAGTTACATTGATATATTAATTGCATGCGTTATTGCATGCAATTAAAATCCACTCAACAGCTGAATTATTATGGATGATTCTATTCTGATTTTTACTGTAATATTGGCGTTTGAAGGAGACTTTACCCATTGTATTAACCTTAAAATGCAAATTTCAAAAAAACCTTGTATATACGTCGAGGCACAATTTAAAAAGAATATACCTGTCAAATTGCTGCGTTTCGCCGTAATTGCGGAACATATAAACATAAAGAGAATGCAAAGCCGTCGACTTGAATCTTAGAACTCACTTCGCTCGGTCAACAAATTAAATTTTAAGAAACCACAAATATCCTGGATGAAAAGGGGAATCAATTGCTATGTAGATTTGAATTAAATGTCTAGGATACACTAAACAGTCCACTAAATTCATCATTTTCTCCACAGGAGAAACGTTTAAAGCTGGCATCAAATGATGTCACCACATTATTACATATGTAAATATATATTTATATATGTATGTCACGTGGATTGAAGGAGCGTTGTTTGTCACGTTGTTTGTTGATTGAAGGAAGATTCTATTTTACTATTTAAATAAATCTTAATGTAATTTACTTATCCACTTCGAGATTTACATAGTGATAATAAGTAGGAAATGAAATGTATAGCAAACACTTCAGTTGCTATGTAGGCCTACTGTATTGTATTCTGTAGTGTCTTATTTTTTACTAAAGTGATGAGTATAGAAATACTATTATTCAGCATTGTTATGTATTATTTTCAATGTCATTTTTTTCTCTTCTTTTCAATAATTCAAAATTTGTTATTATTTTAAATAAGTAGATAACTTAACTATTGTTTGTTTTTAATCATATTATTTGTATTATTTTTTGTATTGTTATAATACTTGATAGAGAGTTGAGTGTGAGAGAGGGTCGACTGCGCCCTAACTTCGCTCTCTAAGAAAAATAAAGGCAGTCATTCTATTCTATTCATGTCACCATATATATATGTATATATATTAAAAAACAGATGACTCCAATTTATTAGAGCAAATGGAATGCCTTCATCTTCATGTGTAGGCAACACACCACACCAACCTTGTTCCTGTGAGACTGACCTTGTCTCTGTGACACTCCACTTGTTCGAATGGGACTCCACCCCTCTTCTTGTTCCAGTGACACTACTTGTCCAGTGAGACAGACCTTGTCTCTGTGAGACTGACCTTGTCTCTGTGAGACTCACCTTGTCTCTGTGAGACTCATCTTGTCTCTGTGGGAACTTGTTCCTGTGAGACTGCCATTTATAAAAATACTTGTTCCTATGAAACTTGTCTCTGTGACACTAATATCGTCAAGAACACTACTTGTCTCTGTGAGAACTTGTCTCTGTGATACGGACCCCTCTTTTCCATAATCGTTTGTGGGAATGAGGAAGATACTTTTTACATTAGGATTTGCTATTGACTTGGGAATCTCTATATTGTCTGTATTATCAGTTATCTTTTTAGCAAACGATTCTCCAACACCAGCGAAATATTTATTAAGAGTAGTAGCATCTAGATTTATTGATTTTGATTTTTTTTTCAAGTCGAGTAGTTCATTAATGTATTTCCAGGTTTTTTTAGAATCGTTTTTGTGTTCCTCGAATTTACAGTTAAAATGATCAATCTTGCTTTTTTTATCAGAGTATTGAGTGTATTTCTGTATCTTATATTGATTTATCAATTCTAAGTTATTGGGTTTTTTAATAATTTTCTATGTAATTTATCTCTCTCCCGTATTGACGCAACTAAGGCTGGAGTAATCCATTTTTTATAGGTTTTTTCTTGTTACTTATTTTAATGTTTTAGTTCTAGCATGAGTTAGGTCTGTTAGTTTTTTAAGAAAGTAGTCCACCATCTCGTCATATCCATTGAATCATATATCTCTTTCCATGATTCTTTTTGTAAATCAGAGATTAGATTTACATAATCAATTATGCTTTTTGATCCTACATCAATATGTGCTGGTTCCTCATTAATATTCCTATTGAAATGCAGCGAAACACTAAAATGGTCCGTAATATTGTTTTCAGAATAGTCCCTCTAACATTATTATATTATTATTATTATATATTATTCTCCTCCCTTGTAAAATATGTGATCGATACAAGTACTGATGCCATTTACAGACCTAGTTGGTTTATTGATAAAAGATTTGAAACCATTAATATGCATTGTGCTCAAATATTCATTTGAAAGGCTATTATTAGCAAGAATATTTAAATTCATATCACCTAATACTATTATGTTGTAAATATCTTTCATACTCTTCAGAAATTCGTCTAGACTTTCGATAAAAGTTTTCAAGTTGAGGGATGGAGAACGATATATTGTAATTATTAAATATTTCACGTCATTAATCCAGCAAGCCATACCAATACAGTTAGCTTCCTCAATATGGACATTAATAAGCTCAGTTTGATATTATTTTTAATGAACAAGCATAATCCATCACATTTCGAGTGTTTACTATTAGCATGAAAAACATTGTAACCATCTAAGTTATAATTGAAGCAAGCATCGTCTGTGATCCACGTCTCTGTTAATGCAATCACATTGAAGCAAAACTTTATATTACCTATGTAGTGCACCAATTCCTCAAAATTTTTATTAATGCTTTGATGTTGGTGTGTAGAATATTTAATTCCACGCCAACACTCTCAGACTGGTGAGGTAAAAAACTGAAAACATCATTTACTTCGATTGTATCGTGAAACCTATAAGGTCGTCAATATCCAATCAGACATAAACGTAAGAAAAGTGAATAAACGGATATTTTGTAAAATAAAATTTCAAAGTGGTTAAGAAATAAAGAAATGGAAAGATAGAGAGAAAAAAGTATCGGTTTTCCGATGAAAAGAAAAAAAATAAAAATCAGAGAGAATCAAGACATGGCCAGCCCACCGGTCCAGACAAAATGAATGTATGTACATCGACTTGAAACCTACCAATTTAGTTCATGCACAGAAACCTGTAATCAATTCCATTGAATAAAATAAAATAATATTACTGAGATGATAAGGACAAACAGAGAAGTGGAAATCAGCATTAATTTAATTGAATCAATTGTTAGAAAATATTTCCTGAAAGATCAGATTTTTTCAGATTCAGGCTACATACTTAATATACGGATTGCCATGCGAAAGATTTTTAAAATGATTTGCTAACCAAAATTGTTTCAAAAATACATTATCTTGATTTTTATCAATGCGTATTAATCGGATAATGTTAAACAGGAAATCTATTTTCAATCCAAGTATTATTTTATCAATATTAAAGGCCTTCAATTCTTGAGATTCAGAAAGTAGTGCAACAGAGGTAATCGTGTCAATAACCCTCATCAACTAGCGTACTAAATATACCTTGTAGATAAGAAAGGAGAATTCATCATTTCTCATAATGATAAAATATTTTCAAATTATAATGATTCATTATTAGGAGTTATTATTCTCTTTACTAGGCTACAGCAAATTGAAAAGCAAAGAATAGTAATTACGTTACTACAAGTAATAGGCCTAGCATATTGCAAAAAAAAAAACAAAAAAAAAACAATTAGAAACCTTTTCCACTTAATTGATACATTTTTATCATTGATAGAATATAATTAATAATTATCGTATAGAATATAATATAATTATCATAATTGGAAGATAGCGGAATGGAAATTATTCCTAATTTATATCAACAATCATACGCAATAATAAATAGTCTATTTGAGCTCATCAAAATAAACAATAATTTACCTTGAGCAAAGTGATAAGAAACGTAGCCAAGAGCCATACTTTGCAACTGAAATTCAAATAGAATAATTTATAATGATAATACTCCTCCTTCTCTCTAATTACTATTTCATTGAACGTTAAAATGTTAACTTAATCTGAACAAACGAATCATGGTTATGTGTCATAAGTGGTATTTTCTTCATACAGAAATTGATCTATATTATTTCTCACTTACACCGACATTGTCTTATTTCTATTTGTGAGCTTGTTGAGGTCCTCCTCACACCTGATAATATTAACAGGACCGCCGTCCTCGTACCTGACTTTGATTCGGCCCACTCGGTCGATCCACACATGTCGAAACCCATTCTCCCGTGTATCATCTTGGCTCTGCCGAACAGCTTACGTCTCTCCACCGTTATAGATTGGTTTATGTAGATTGGACTATTTCCCTGCATGTTGATATGTTGAGTTGAAAAGTCTCTACATTCTTTCCTCTTTTTGAGCAAGGCATCCTTATCTCCTCGACAGACAAAACGAACAATGATGCCGGGCGCGGTGTTGTCTCTTCTTCTGGGGAGGCGATGACATGCATCGATCGATCTGCGGTCCAGCTTCACATCCAATGCTTTCCCGATCTCCAGTATTCGACTCTGCACATCCGTTCTGCAACTCCGGAACACCGTATACTTCAAGGGTATTTCTCCGACCATATTGCTCCCGATCGTCATCTTTCATCTCCAATTCCCTAATTTTTCCGTTCAGAACTGAATTTTCATTTTGTAGTTCACTAACAGTTCCTCTCAGTTCAGCAATTTCAGCAGCACTTTCATCCAATCTTCCTACAAGCGGCTATATCAGATCCCAACTTTTCCAGGAACTCATCCTTAACCCGTGTAATATACTATTTAATTGATCGACCGTTAGTGGATTATTGTCGGTACTTGAATAAGTGTTTGTTTTTGCCGAGCAATGAGATTGTTTACACCTGAGATAGATTTTACTGGAGTAGAGTCCGAATTGGCACGTTGGCGACGTAACTCACTTGAACATTTTTTACAAGTCCATGACTTTCCTGTTCCTTGAAATAATTCCAGATCATTGTCGGTGAGCTCAACACATACACCATGGAACACAATATTGCAGCTCGAACAGTTTATTTTTGATTTTAATGCACGATTCATCTGCTGGTTACACACTCCGCAACTCATTTTTGTATGTCTAGTAGGATATGTTAAACAAATGATCACACTGCAAATTACTCACACCAAAAAATAAAGTCTCAATATTTAAAAAACTAACCGAGTTGCGGCCATGCACTAAGATTCCCTAAAAACTTAGAAACATCGTAATTCATAATGAACGTGATTCAATGAAAACGAAAGCTGATAAGCCACAACCGATAAACGAACCTTTCGCCTCGAGCGCTGAACTACGACTGAATAGGTTTGAGGTTTATATTGGTGGAATGGGTGAGGGATGGTTGTCATGTGATCGTTCTAGGGCCGGACATTTTCAGTCATTTGTCCAAAAGATGTTTTTTTAAAGTCAGGATGAAGCTCGCTCGGCTCTCGATAGACTGATGGAAACAGGAAGTGCATTCATGCACACAGGCACTGACTAAGAAGGATTTTGTGAAAATAGTAGTTCGATGATTGGGTATCCTTGAAGTACTTCTCCGGTTCTAGTATGTGAAGCATCTATCCTCCTACCTTCAGAGACAAATTTGAAATCATCTTTAAATAGTTCGGATTACTGTATTTCAAGATCTCTAACGAGCTTGACTATTCGAAAAAGCCTTGATCGGGAAGCTTTAATGTTGAACTAGCAATGTGGGCTGGGGTGATATTATCATGGCGTTGGAGAGAGTAGACGAAACGTGGACAATAATTTTGGCAACGCTGTAGTTTATTATTCAAGTGACTTGCATATCGCTAAGAACAGAATTACAATACATTAATGTGGGAAGATGAGAGATTGAACCAATAATAATTTAATGTCTCTAGGGAGGATATGTCGTGCATTTCTTCAATGCATGTATGGCTGAGAATACCTTTTTACAAGTTTTGTTCACTTGTTCTGATCAGTCAAGAGTATTATTCATAATAATGCCTAAATTTTTAACTGAGCTACAGTAAGGAATGTCATTACCGTCTACACTAATTTTGTGAATCGATTCAAGGTCAATATTGTTTATAATTGTTTATCCAATTATAATGGGTTGTGTTTTGATGGGATTAAGCTTGAGGCCATTTTTCTTTGTCCATTCCACTATCGAATTGATATCCTGATTCATTATTCCGAATGTTTCATTAATTTTTGTTATGGGACAGCTTAAATAGATTTGAAGGTCGTCTGCATAAGTATGGTAACTGGAGAATTTGATAATGGAAAGAAGGTCATTAGCATACAAAGTGAAGAGGAGAGGGCTTAAAATTGAACCTTGTGGTACTCCATGCATAACGTTTTTCCAAGTTGACTTTTTGTCACCGACAGATACACATTGTTTCCTACCTAATGGATAGGATTTGAACAAAACGAACGAGTTGTGACTGAAACCAAGAATAGCCAACTTATTCAAAAGGACTGTATGATCAACAGTATCGAATGCTTTAGAAAAATCAAATAGGGTGAGGATGGTGCATTTTCTTAGTACATAGCTAACCTATATCATCAGTGACACGAAGCAGAGCTGTCTCAGTTGAATGGAATTTCCTAAAGCCTGATTGAAAGTATGAAGCTTACTATTGTTGCCTAGAAATTTTACAACTTGGGCATGAATGAGTCTTTCTAGCACCTTGGACAATGCAGGTAGAATACTGATTGGTCTAAAATCCTCAACTTTATTGGGTGATGAAACTTTATTCAGAGGGCGAACCAGAGCAAACTTCCACTTTTCAGGGAAATTGCCTTCTTCAAGTGACTTGTTGAAAATGTATGTAATGGTGGTAAAACAGCAAAAACATCTTCTTGATAAATTTAATAGGAATTTCGTCTACACCGTAGCATTACTATGAATACGTTGAATTGCTTTGAAAGTGTCTTCTTCTGAGATTGGATGGAAATGAAATTGATCAGTGATTGGTGAATCTGAGTTTGTAACCTGCTCTTCAAGATCATTGATATGATTAGCAATGACAACTTCGTCGCGTTGGTTAGAGTGTGAAACGGAATTGTCATTTATATTGTTCAATGGTAAGTCAATTTGGGGATTCGATTTATGTTTGCCAAGCCCGAATTCTTTTATTCCCTGCCAAAGTGATTCAGATTCTTGTCTATTGTTTGTCATGAACGAATTCAAGTACCTAATCTTTGAGTTCCGTAATTCCTGTTTAACTCTATTTCTAAGGCTCCTATACTCAATCAAACTGTTCGAGCCAAATGTCAGTTTAAATTTTCTATGTGCTTTGTCTCTACGTCCCATCATCTTAAGTATGTCTTCAGTCATCCACGGTACTCGTCGTTTTCTATCAATCCTCCTTGTCACATAAGGTGCATGTTTGTCATACAAAGTCAAAGTCCAATTCTCGAAAGTCTTGACCATGTCATCAACTGAGGGTAACGCTTCAATTTGATGCCATGGAGTCTGAGCCACATCAGTAAGGAAGGCGGCTTCATCAAAGTTTTTGAAGTCTCTATAAGTGATAATTTCCTGTTCTGGCTTGGGTATCTTATGGGAAAGTACACAGTAGATCAAATCATGTCTGGAAATAGCTGGGACTGGGATTTGGCATGCTTGAACAACCTCATTGAGATCACTAACAATGAGAAGGTCAATGAGTGTGTCTGATTCATTAGTATTATGAGTTGGATCGAGAGGTAAAATAGTCATGTTTAGGCATTGGAAAATAGTAGTCAGTTGAAAGTAGTCAAAGTTACGATTTGTCATGTTAAATTCGGTGTCCATATCCCCCAGAACTAGTATACGGTTATACAAGGCATAAGAGAAAGCAAGGCATTTTCGAAATCTGTGAAATGACCTATTTTTGGTGGGCGATAACAGTACCAACGAGTAATTTATCAGTACTAGAAAGGATAATTCAAGTAGCATAAACTCTGGTCTGGAACAATACTCTTGTTTAGATGTGATTGAAACTTTTGTTCTGATACCATCTTTCACATAAATTGCTACACCCCCACAAGCTTCATTTAATCTATCATTCCGGAAAAGATTATATCCAGGTAATGCAACAAAATTTGATGAAATACTAGGCTTCGAAAATGATTTGGAAATTCTAATTATAAGTCCTGAAAACGGAAAATTTCTCTGAGTTCATCAATGTGGCAGCTGAGGGATTGGACTTTAAGGTGAGCAGCCTTGAGAAGTTTTTGAAAGAGTGGAGCTTATTTGCTAGAAACATACCTGCGTCATTATTACTATTATTGAAATAATCATACCTACTTGAGGGGGAGCGAGCTGACGTGTCAGTGAGAGGCATCATGGAAGCAGCAGACCAGCCGGGAACCGACCTCAGAACGACACATGACGGGGAAAATGGGGATAAAACTAATAAAACTTAACCTGATTGAAAAAGTTTCTTGATTCGAGTGCATTCAGTATGCCTTGACAGTTCGGCTCCCTTCACTATTTAAAAACACTAGTTCAAAAAATTCACTAAACACGATAAGATGTAGATGTTGTGATCTGTGGAGTTCCAGTGATGAATAATCCCAATGGTGAATAAGATGAAGATTGAGGAAGAACTGGTAGTGGGAGATCTAGTCCAAGTGGAGATGGAGCTAGTAGGTATACAGTAGTGGAAGAATCGAGTCCAAGTGGAGGTAGAGCGAGAAGGAATCCAGTAGTGGAAGATCGAGTCAAAGTGAAGATTGTACGAGAAGGAATCCAGTAGTGGAAGATCGAGTCGAAGTGAAGACAGAGAGAGATGGAATCCAGTGGTGGAAAATCGAGTCCAAGCGGAGATAGAGAGAGATGGAATCCAGTAGTGGAAGATCGTGTTCAAGGTGGAGATAGAGCAAAATGGGATCCAGTAAAAAATGCAAAAGAGAAGAAAAAGCCAGCAGAAAAACGAAAATCTTCGAAGAAAGTTATCAATTTAGGAAAGATACATAATACAACTGATAATGGATAATATTTGCATGAAATTGAAGAAGAATAGTATGATTTAATGTGAGAAAGAATCAAATATCAAATATGGATATTAGTAGAAAATAATCAAATAGAAATGGAAAAGGTAGAAAGAGAAATAGATATAGAGAGAGAAATGAACATTTGAACATGCTAGATAGCTAGTGAGAAAATCACAGGGAAAATAATGATAATAGTGGTGGAGAAGAGAAGAGAAAAAAGGAAAAAACTGAACTATAGAATAAGAAATAGAACATTGTATTGTGATCTTGAATTGATCAAGAAAAGTGAAAGAAGAAGAAGAAAAGAAAAAGAAATAGAAGAAGAAGAAGAAGAGGAAGAAGAAGAAGAGAACAAGAAATAATAATTATCATCGTAGAAATCACAAAAAGTATAATAAATGTAATAATTACAACAAATATTCTAGTAATTATTATAACTATAAGATCAAGAAGAGAAATGAGAAAGAAAAATAAGAAGTAGAGGAGACAATTAAGAAAGTGCTAGATTATTTTGGATGAGTTTTAAATAGGATTGAACGGTGAAGTATGAAAAATATTATATAGTATTAGAAGTATAATTAACTATTGGGTGTTGCAATAACGATTAAAAGTAGTAAATTGAGTACTGTATATTTAAGTGATAAATGTCTAAGATAACACTAAATCAAACACAGCCAATGAGCATATGAACAGACTACCCACCCCTCTGTTCTATCAATAACTCTTCACACATTAGCTTCTATTGTTCGAGCTGTGGCAATAGTAGAAGAGATTACTATCTATACCTATAGATTACATCTATATCTATAACGTATGTTATTCATCCAATTTATTTGTAATTCAGCATTTCGAAAATTATTTATTATGGAAATAATTTTGGTAAGAGATGTAATTATCAGCAAGAATAGAGATAATGATTTTCTAAGTACCCTCTGGGATATGGTAGTTGATGCATTGAACCTAGTTTTGGGAATTAATATCGAGATAAATTATTAATCAGTATAAACAGATGTTGATCTCCTTAGTTTTGAATAATTGCCTTATATATAATCATGAATAGCAGTGGAAAGATTATTTATAGAACAGAAAGCCAGCTCATGAAAAATGCCAAGGTATATCTACTGTGAACTGTATTAATACGAATCTCCTATTATTGTAGTGAAGGGCACCTTAGTCATCAAATCCTGAAATGATTTAATTTACCTTTATTTTTTGAAGGTAGGTCATCTCTGGGACTGTGTGGACCCTCTTGGCTCCCTCGCCGATAGAGATTTTGATCCTCCCATCAGATGACCAGACATTCCTGTGCCCATGAAGGTCGGCCACAGCGTTGAGATTTTGAGACGCTTCGCAGTCAGATTCTCGCGAATGGTGACGCCGGAACCCTTCAGCTTCCTCTTAGCGTCTAAGATCATCTTCCTGGTCTGGTAGCTGCAGAGTCGAACTATGATGGGTCGGTCCTTAGGTTTTGCTTGCCATTGTTGAGGTGGTTGACGCCTTCCAACGCGATGCGAAGCGGTTGACACGCCAGAGTCACGGGCATGTCAGCTTCTTGTTGAGACATCAAGCGCAAGCAGGTCCGGTCTTCTTGTCGATCTCCAGGATCCAAAAATACGTATGAATGTTGGCGCCCGTATTGCTCGAGGTCGTCGACCTTCAGGTGACAAGACACCTCCAGCTCACGAATTCTATCATGCAGCTGTTTGTTCTCCTCCTTCAATGCCTGAAGTTCCTCGAAAATAGACTTCACAGCCATTGAGATGGCATTCTGCACAGATTCCTCGATTTGCTGTGGAATAATGTGGAGGGTCTCTTCAGACAATGATCCAGAAATAGCTGGCCCTGACTTCGGTGCATTGACCTCATTCTTCAGCGTACCTCTGTTCGGTCAAACCATAGTGTACCGTTAGGTGGATTTACACTTTTACAGGCGAGAAGGTAGACTGAAGAATTAGGAATGCTTTTTCAAGATAGATGAAAAGAGTGTGAGTTAATCAAAAATATAATTCCACTATTGAATTCAGCTCGAGAAACTGAATAACTAGATGTATTATTTGTAGTGAATTGAACTGTATAACCCTAAATATCTATTTGAAGATGGAGCCAAACTAACAAACGTTCACTCACTCAACATAACCAAGAGAGATAGAGAGAGAGAGAGGGAGAGAGAGAGGGAGTGAGAGAGAGGAGAGAGAGAGAGTGAGATAATAAGCAGTTCAGACCAATGTACCAAGAATACAAGGTAGTGTTCATGAAAAGATACACTATGAAAATCTATAAACCAGATGATCAGTGTGACATAAATGGTGCTCTAAAGCTCTTTTCTTCCTATCTTTTCAATGTTGAATTGAGCAGCTTTATAAGTATTTTTCTCAAAAAGTATATAACATTTTAATCAACATATTCAACGATACCTACAATATTTATCTTTAATTACCTAGAATTTCAATATTTTCAGACAATGGATCTCCAGAATGCTCGATCTTGTGAGGGCATGCAAAACGCATACCTGTTGATCTCGTATTGTGGATCCAGAGTTTTCCTCTTGCTCTTCTGTTATTCAATTTTTCAATAATTATAAATTAGATTTATCATTGAATGAAGAATTTAAAACGTAGAAACATTAATTATACCATGATATTTTTCTTAAATCCTTGATATTTCGTATGTGCACTGTATATATGCATTTAATGCTTCAGGAGGACACTCTTATTTCAGGAAAAATAGTCTCCCATATACTTGAACCAGAAAATAGTTGTGTGTTACCGTGAAACTCCTGTTATCACAATTCTTCAGTGTTTCACATTTTTCCAGAGAACAAATGAGCAGAGATTTTCTAATTCATTTATAAGAGTCAGCTATGATGAGAAAATGTCACATTTGAAGAGTTTCAAAATAGTGCCAAAGATACGCTCAAAATCTGTTTTTTTTCGTGCGTTTTGAAGCATCTTTCTTTGTTTTCTCAGATTT
>NW_024093022.1:0-8177 GCF_014356525.2 Nilaparvata lugens | reverse complement strand
TTCAAGTGTGATTCAATTATTCATCGATTTCTTCACTCATTTACTCTGTTAAACCTTGATAAACTTTGTCCAAAATTGCAACCTTGTGTGAGCGTTCATGCTATTCATTTGATCTACAGAACGTTTTTAAGTGTGATTATTCTACAAATTAATTCATTTATTCTATTCTTCAATTATTCATCGATTGCTTCGCTATTGCTCTGATAAACTTTGTCAAAAATACAACCTCGTGTAGGCTTCAATTGCCATTCTTCTACAATTGGCTTCACCTCGTGAAATTCAAACTTTCAAGTTCATCATCTCTACCATTTGGAAATCAATCCAAAAATTCCACAACTTGAAGATCGGATTATTCGTTTGGAATTCTACTTGCTCCTGCCTACATTTCCACTGGGGGATTCACCTGCTGTGGTAGACTGTTCCATTCTTGTCATCGCATGGCCAGATCACATCATCGCTTGCTGATGTCCTGTTCCTGTGGGTATTGCGGAGTCATTGCCTGTCTGCCTGGCTGCATCTCCTCTTCAAAATTTTATTCAGGTTTGTAAATCGTTCTATTCAATTTTCATTACGTATGCATCATTATTGTTTTTTAATGTCTATCTTGACATTCAATCTGAGGCCACTGACGCCTACTATTGTTTGATTATGTCTATCTTGACATTCAATTCACTAGGCCACCGACGCCTATTAATTCATTGGATTTGACAGCTACCCTTGGCTTTACAAGTGATTCACTAAGGCCACCGATGCCTACTAATTCATTGTATTTAACAGCTACCCTTGGCTTTACAAGTGATTTTCTGAGGCCACTGACGCCTATATAATTGTATTCAATAGTAGCAATTATTCTTTGGATTTGACAGCTACCCTTGGCTTTACAAGTGATTTTCTGAGGCCACTGTCGCCTATTAATCGTTCTAATTAAGTCTGTCTGACATTCGATTCATTGAAGGCCCATGTCGCCTATATTTAACCTGGACATCTTCCATTTTATTTATTAGCTACCCTTAGCTCTTAAGTGTTATTTAAGGCCAGTGACACCTATTAATTGTTTGGTCGAAGTCTATCTTGACCTTCTAATTACTGAAGGCCTATGCCGCATATTTTTATGTACTCTATTTGTTGAACATATCTGCAGATCATTGTATATTTTTATTAATAATATTATTATTATTATTCCTCTTATAATTCATTATATTGAACCTTACAGCAATAACTTTCATTATAGCACTCAATTTATATTTATTTCAGGTATCATAATACTACTTTTTGATTATTGTCAGGCTTCAATGGTCCTAATGTCATTGACCTATTTCATTTAATTTTTGTATTTCTCTAACGTTTTTTTCACATGTTGTAATTTTCCAAGATATTTAACTTAATCTACTTACAATTGTTTTTGTATGTGGCCATCTGCCTATTATTTTTATTGATCCCAAGATATTTGACACAATTGTTTTTGTATGTGGCCATCTGCCTATATTTTATTGATCCCAAAATATTTGACACCATTTGTTTTTGTATGTGGCCATTGCCTATTATTATCTTATTATTATTAATCTTATCTTGTTGATTCATTTAGTCTTTTATTGGCGTACTTACCACACTTCAAGCTATCAGTATTTTTATGCACAGAATTCAAAGATTTATTTGTAGGTATTTATACCAACTATCATTCACAGTCCATGCCCTGACCTTGGATCTGTCATAAAATTGGTTCATCCGGGCCAGATTTCTTGATCCAGTGGTCATTTAGGTAATTGTTAATTGGACCAATTGTAAAAATTGGTCCTTGGCCCGTTCATTTTTTGATCTAGTGTTACCTAGGATAATTGTTAATTTTTATTACCATTTCTTGGTCAATGAACCTTAGGGTTTCAGTGACCGTGTGCCTAATAGTCTAGCTTGACGCCAATGATTAGGTCCCACTCTAGAGTATTTTATTTCATTGTACCTTTGTATGTTTATATTGTTTAATATTAAGCATTCACACACTTGTTTCAAATTTTCAGTACTGGCTGCAACTCAAAGCACGCTGCGACGTGTATGCACCAGCTATCAACTATCTTGTACCCTGAGAGACTGAACCGCACTGAACTGGTCACAGACGGCTATTGCGCATTGAGAAAACAAGCACACGGCAAACTACACCGCCTTGCGAGCTCGCTACTTGACTCGCGGCACAGCAAGCTTGATACAACTTGCCTCAAATGCACAGGCGTGCCTCTCTGCGTACTGGACCAGCGCCAAAGTTGCTTATTGGCGCAGCAATCGCATGCTACAGTGCAGCATCGTTTCATTCACTCAGGTTTTTCTGTTAGTTTTTAAGCATGTCTGATCATGAGGAAGATTCACTTCCTGAGCCTTCTGCTCTTTTCAATGCAAGAGACAATTTACACCAGGAAATAGATTGGTTCATAACCAGCTATAATGATTATGTTGTGGACACTGAAGCCACTTATTATAAATTATTGACTGTAAAAAACGAACTAGGTTCACTTAGAATTAAGTATGATAAGATTCATGAACAGTTATGGAATGCAGAGTTGCAAACACAAGATATTTCAACTCATTTTGAAATACTTAATAAGTTTATCTCCATTACCTCTAAGGCAAACGCTGCATTAACTGCTTTTGAAAGCAGACAACGCAACAATGAGGCCACTGCTGGTGCTTCCCAGCGGCCAACATCTCAAAACTCACATTTGGCAAATTTCCAGTTGCCTCAGATTCCGCTTCCACGCTTCAATGGGGAGCTTTCAAAATGGCAAGCATTCTCAAGTGCTTTTACTAATATTATTGGTAATCAAGATAATATTAATGACTCATTGAAATTTTTCTATCTTCGTCAATCACTCAGTGGTGAAGCTCTTGCTAGAGTGGAACACATTGAAGCTGACGAAAATGGTTTTCAGCTTGCATGGACCTCTTAAGGGAGAGGTATGACAATAAGAGATTAATTGCTGCCAGGCACGTCACGGCAATTGAATCTCCGCCTACCATAAAGCGTAACTGTCCGCAATCATTATGGGCATTCATTGACTTTTGCAAGTCCACATTACCGCGCTCAAAGCGCTTCAACTTGGAGTCCAAATCAAGGACTTATTGTACATGCACAAAATGTTGTTGCAGTTGGATACTGCTACTGTTCGAGAATGGGAAAAGAGTGTTGGTATACACAACATTCCCACCATTGATAAATTTGGAATTTTTGGAATCACAATGCAAAATCATGGAAGCTGTTGCTTCAAGCTCAGCTAACCATCATCAAGGAAATGTACAGCAAAGTACATCCAACTCGTTTGGTGCTCATAGCAAGCCGAAGTTCAATCAAAATCAATCGAATGTTCAAGCTAGGATGCAGGTTACTACCTCTTCTATGTCACCTTGTAGTTTTTGTAATTCTGTTGGTCATTTTCCAAATCGTTGTAATGAATTATTGAAGTTGCAGGTTACTGATCGTTGGAATGCTGTCTGTGACAAAAGGTTATGTTATAATTGCCTCAAGCCTTTCGCACCCAATCATGTTTGTTCGGACAAATCGTGTACACTTTGTGGCAAGAGTCACCACACCGTTCTTCACAGGTCATATCCTCAATCACGAGACACTCAGCCTACTTCTAAGGATAAGGTAACTTCAAATGTTATTCATTCTCAATCTTTTGCTCCCTCCAAGGGTAAGAATGCTGTTTTGAGTTCCGTCATGGTTCAGAATGCGGAAACAATTAAGCAAGCTGTTTCTCATGCAGAACAGCCTCAGAAGAACTCTCATGTCACAATGAGCTCCACTTCGTCTCTGTGTTTGCAACAGCAATCAACTGTCGCCTTGTTACCTACTGCCGAAGTTTTGGTTCAAACTTCTAGTGGCAACCGCGCTTTTAGACTCTTGCTCTGATTGTAATTTGATGTCAACTAGGTTGGCTGAAAAATTGTCACTTGTTACCTTGTATTCTGACACTTTGATTCATAGTGTAGGTGAGAATAAGACCAAATCATCTGTTTCTCATTCAGTTTGCTTGTCTTCATCGATGTTCGTGGTCGGTTGAAGAAAATTGTATTGTAGTTGTAGCATATCATCCATGTTCCTAGTGTGAACATGATCTTTCCAAAATTTAAATTCCTGTTGAACTCAAATTAGCGGATCCATTGTTTGATCAGCCTAAGCCTGTAGATTCTGTTACTTGGGCTGGTATATTCGCATCTATACTTCAGCCTGGTAAATTGTATCTGGCTCAAAACGCTCCCATCCTTCAGAAAACCAGTCTAGGTTGGGTCATATTTGGTTCTTGTAAAACCATTCGTCCTATTGCAGCCCTCGTTCGTGCCTCCCGCCTCGCCTGTGGCCCTCCCGTAAGGTCATGTCGAATTTTCTAACTTCAAATGATGTCTCTCATCAGTTAGAGAAATCAGTTCAGTATCAGTTCAGGAAATCAGTCTCAATCAGTTCAGGTATTAGCTACCTTCTTCTCATAATGATGTTATTTCAGGTATATCAATAGTTGCTCCACTTATCACAAAATTGTTCGTACAATGCATATGTTCTACGGTTCATTCATATTCTAGGAAACAAAATTCAGTCACTCCACGCTTTGGTCAATTAACTATCTCTGAAATTTCAGAAGCTGAAATTGTATCTTCAAATCTATTCAAGAAGAAGCTTTCTCTGCTGAACTTAAAGCATTGCGTCAAAATCAGGAGCTATTGCCTAATAGTTCTATTAAAGCCTTGTCACCATTCATTCACTCAGATCTCTGCTCAGAGTTGGTGGACGTTTGCAAAATGCAATGCTTCCTTTGATTACAAACATCAAATATTGTTGCCCAGCAATCACATTTCACTCGTGCATTGATTGTTGCTCACCATCATCGTCTAAGTCATGCTGGGGTGCAGGCCACCATGGCCAGTGTAAGACAACGATTTTGGTTTCCCTCCACCCGTCGCACCATCAAAAGTGTATTGCGGCATTGCATATTGTGTTTTCGCTTTTCGGCTCTTTGTTCTGAGCAAATCATGGGTAGCTTACCAGCGGCCCGCGTTCAGGCTAATTTTCCCCTTTACAATTGTGGTTTGGATTACGCTGGTCCTATTTCCATTCGTGTAGGTGGCCCCAAATCTTGTGCTTCTTATTTAACCACTCTTCAGAAAAAAGGCAAATGGTTAAACAATTATGAAAATTTGAAGGTCGGTACAGTTGTCATCTTGAAGGATCCTGGTTCCGCGCAGTCCACTTGGAAGCTGGCACGCATTACTGAAGTTCATCCCGGTAAGGACGACAAGGTTTGAGTAGTCACTGTTCTCACTCCCTCTGGCACTTTTAAGAGAGCTATTTCGAGTTTAGCACCTCTTCCCATTGATGAGGATTCTAGTTAATCCCCTTGCTCTTATGGTTCATGTTGTATTTTTTAGGTTTCATTGTTTTTTTCCCCTGGTTCTCACATGGGGCCCAGTTTTCAATTTCCAATTGCCTTGCCAGATTTTACATATTTCTTACTTTTTCTTATTGTGCCATACCCCCGTATGACACAAGGGGCCCAGTTTATGTAAAATCTGACAAAGCATTTATTGGAACGGTTCCACTTGTTACTCGTTCCGCTACTACGTAGACATCATGTCGTCATTGTGCGTCTGCGCTGACCAGTGACGTCACAGTCATGGTTCCTTGCCCCACTGCTCTAGTCAAATTGGTTTTCTATACTTCTATTCATACTTTTTCGTCGGATTATTTGCCGTTGCAATTTTTAATATTTATACTATTCGATTTTTTGGAATTTAATCTTGTCTTTAGGCATCTTACTTTCTAGATATTTGTTACTTCTTCACCATGCGGTTGCAAACGCTTTGCCTACGTTTCTTACACATCCGGCATTTTGCCTTTTTCATTGAGCATTGTAGTGTTTCCGTGTTCTTTTGCAATGGTTCCTAGTCGGTGTGTGCATCCTGCGCCCGGTCTAAACCTTTCATCTGAATTCATCGGACCTACGAAACGTTTTTAAAGTGTGAATTATTCTTCAAATTAATTCGTTTGTTCTATTCTTCAAGTGTGATTCAATTATTCATCGATTTCTTCACTCATTTACTCTGTTAAACCTTTGATAAACTTTGTCAAAAATTGCAACCTCATGTGAGCGTTCATCGCTATTCATTTGATCTACAGAACGTTTTTAAAGTGTGAATTATTCTACAAATTAAATTCATTTATTCTATTCTTCAATTATTCATCGATTGCTTCTCATATTGCTCTGATAAACTTTGTCAAAAATTACAACCTCGTGTAGGCTTCAATTGCCATTCTTCTACAATTGGCTTCACCTCGTGAAATTCAAACTTTCAAGTTCATCATCTCTACCGTTTGGAAATCAATCCAAAAATTCCACAACTTGAAGATCGGATTATTCGTTTGGAATTCTACTTGCTCCTGCCTACATTTCCACTGGGGGATTCACCTGCTGTGGTAGACTGTTCCATTCTTGTCATCGCATGGCCAGATCACATCATCGCTTGCTGATGTCCTGTTCCTGTGGGTATTGCGGAGTCATTGCCTGTCTGCCTGGCTGCATCTCCTCTTCAAAATTTTATTCAGGTTATGTAAATCGTTCTATTCAATTTTCATTTACGTATGCATCATTATTGTTTTATTAATGTCTATCTTGACATTCAATTCTGAGGCCACTGACGCCTACTTATTGTTTGATTAATGTCTATCTTGACATTCAATTCACTAGGCCACCCGACGCCTATTAATTCATTGGATTTGACAGCTACCCTTGGCTTTACAAGTGATTCACTAAGGCCACCGATGCCTACTAATTCATTGTATTTAACAGCTACCCTTGGCTTTACAAGTGATTTTCTGAGGCCACTGACGCCTATATAATTGTATTCAATAGTAGCAATTATTCTTTGGATTTGACAGCTACCCTTGGCTTTACAAGTGATTTTCTGAGGCCACTGTCGCCTATTAATCGTTCTAATTAATGTCTGTCTTGACATTCAATTCATTGAAGGCCCATGTCGCCTATATTTAACCTGGACAATCTTCACATTTTATTTATTAGCTACCCTTAGCTCTTAAGTGTTATTTTAAGGCCAGTGACGCCTATTAATTGTTTGGTTGAAGTCTATCTTGACCTTCTAATTACTGAAGGCCTATGCCGCATATTTTTATGTACTCTATTTGTTGAACACTATCTGCAGATCATTGTCCTATTTTTATTAATAATAATATTATTATTATTCCTCTTATATTCATTATATTGAACCTTACAGCAATAACTTTCATTATAGCACTCAATTTATATTATTTCAGGTATCATTAATACTACCTTTTCGATTATTGTCAGGCTTCAATGGTCATTAATGTCATTGACCTAATTTCATTTAAATTTTGTATTTCTCTAACGTTTTTTTCACATGTTGTAATTTTCCCAAGATATTTAACTTAATCTACTTACAATTGTTTTTGTATGTGGCCATCTGCCTATTATTATTTTATTGATCCAAAGATATTTGACACAATTGTTTTTGTATGTGGCCATCTGCCTATTATATTTTATTGATCCAAAATATTTGACACAATTGTTTTTGTATGTGGCCATCTGCCTATTATTATCTTATTATTATTAATCTTATCTTGTTGATTCATTTAGTCTTTTATTGGCGTACTTACCACACTTCAAGCTATCAGTATTTTTATGCACAGAATTCAAAGATTTATTTGTAGGTATTTATACCAACTATCATTCACAGTCCACTGCCCTGACCTTGGATTCTGTCATAAAAATTGGTTCATCCGGGCCAGATTTCTTGATCCAGTGTTCATTTAGGATAATTGTTAATTGGACCAATTGTAAAAATTGGTCCTCTGGCCCGTTCATTTTTTGATCTAGTGTTACCTAGGATAATTGTTAATTTTTATTACCCATTTCTTGGTCCATTGAACCTTAGGGTTTCAGTGACCGTGTGCCTAATAGTCTAGCTTGACGCCAATGATTAGGTCCCACTCTAGAGTATATTTTATTTCATTGTACCTTTGTATGTTTATATTGTTTAATATTAGCTTCACACACTTGTTTCAAATTTTCAGTACTGGCTGCAACTCAAAGCACGCTGCGACGTGTATGCACCAGCTATCAACTATCTTGTACCCTGAGAGACTGAACCGCACTGAACTGGTC
>NW_024093021.1:0-13167 GCF_014356525.2 Nilaparvata lugens | reverse complement strand
AAAGCGAGCAATTTCTGTACATCGTATATTTATATTTGCTGTTATTTATATTTATTATGTCCATCTCGCAAAACGGCTCTACGATTTTCACGAAATTTGGAACATAGTGAGTTTATGATATAAAAATTCGATTGCACTGGGTCTCATCCCTGGGAAAACTCGCTGAAGGACATGAAAAGGATAATTAATCCATGGAAAAACAGATGATAGTTTTGTCGTCTGTCGATAACAGAAGATGTGTGGGAGATCAGCTGTGTAATCAATCAGATTACCATATCTAGCGAGAAATCTAGAAATTTTAATAGACTCGATCAAAATCATCTGATTCGTTGACATGACATGGTATATCATAATATTCAAAGTTAATCATTATTTTACAGTTTTAAGTGATAAGTAAGTGTTATTTTGTTATTCAATTTGGTTTGTTAACAATCTAGATTGGAACTTCTGTTTCCAAATATTTGGACTGAAAATTGGACCTGAATTCAAGTGTATGGAACATAACCTACTTTTTGAACCATTTATAGTGTATCTATAAATCAAAACTCGGGCAGGAACAGTTTTGGGCTGTGCCTGTTAGTCCTTCCCCAATCATTTTGAAGAATTGTGTTCGGTTTATCAATAAATAGATAACGAGAGAAGCTCGGTGCCCTGGTATTGAGATATGGAGTTTGAAAATCTTGAAGAACATGATTCTGGGAATAAACTCCTTTTATTTAACTTATTCTTCGACTATTAGAACGTGATGTCCAAGTTATAATGACAGCATTTGATTGACAATAGTGTTGCTATCCATGTCTATCATACGACATAGCAGATAGCACTATCGTTTTCTAGCTCTGCAACGTTGCCAGTTAATCGTTTTTTTTTTTTTTAATGTAGGAATATAATCAATTTAGAAAATATTCAATCTCAATTATTAAACCTTATTATTTAAGAGTCATTGATAGATAGATTTTCTTGAAGAATAAAATATACTGTAATTGATCATTTGAACCATGCATTAAGAATAGATAAAGATCTCACAATAATTTGTGTACCTATAGATAAATAGTGAGAGTCTTAACTTACATAGTAATTATTTGACCCCACTTCAATAAATAAGATCAACCTTTTTGAATTCAGCATGACTTACCTGGAACAAAAAACAAAACAAAACTTCATTTGAAATTGTCATAAACCAGACAAGAATGATTAAGAAATTATAAATTTATAAATGAAAATCGCACTACTTTTAGAAGTAACAGAATTACATTAGCTACTTCACCTATATCACACTACTCTTACAAGTTACAGAATTTCATCTACTTCACCTACATCTTGATTTCACCTCAAAATTGAAACTTTCACAATATCATAAATTGTATGAAAACTCCTAGAGATTTTTGTTTTGCTGATGTAAAACACATTCATGAGTTTGTGCCTGATAATGTATGTGGTGGAGAGTGATAGAAAATAGATGCTAGGTCGAGTAGATAGGTCGAATTGGAAATTAAACATATCAGATTGAAGTTGAGACACTCTAGACTAGTCAGACTAGCCAAATGTAACCATTGTTTTTGATAATATCGTTTATGAAGGGATCATTGCAAGCACAATCTCTGCATTTGACTCATACTAGGAATAAACCCAGCCTCAGTCATATTATACAGTCACAAACAGTCGGTGAGGATTAAATCGTAGTGGAGGGTGCAAATGACGTACGTGACACATTAGTAATAATGAAGTGTGACTAGACATATTCCCTCTCCTTCCAAACATGCTCCATCCTTTATAATGTGGATGTTTCAAATGTTGAAGGAAGAGAGGAGCTAACGATACAGTATGGTGAACAGTTGTATAAACAAGAACAGTGTGTTCAAACTTTATATAAATTGATATACTTTCAATCGCATTGACGAAGTATTTCGAGTATTCATATCCAATGACGAGTATTCATAATCCAAGATACACGACTCTGAATTTCCCAAGATTTAATAGATCTTTTTTGAAGTTTTTCCAACTTCTTCAAAGGTTTTCAAGGTATCATCACAACCTACTAGTAGTTCTGTGAACAGTAGACCTCACGCAGTATTCTCATCCACAGTACCTGATTGAAACTATAGACCTATGGAAATACAGCAATAGACTGGCTTCTCCACACATCTGGTAATCACTGTCAGCTGATTTATGATGAATAATTCTCTAGTCCTGATTTTACTCTAATAATGGCGTATGAAGGAGGCTCCTTTCTCCTTTTATATTATCCTTGAAATGCAAAATTTCCAAAAACCTTGTATGAAAACCTTGTAAATGTTGATGCGAAATTTAAGAAGGAACATACCTGTCAAATTTCATGAAAATCTATTACCGCGTTTCGCCGTAAATGCGCAACATAAAAACATATAAACATTTGAGCATTAAGAGAAATGCCAAACCGTCGACTTGAATCTTAGACCTCACTTCGCTCGGTCAATTATATTATTCATCAATAATCAATAATAATAACTTGATAATACTGAGGGTGATGCCCACATAAGCTCTTGGGCTTGTGCGTGAATAATGAATAAGAGGATTGATGATGAGTGAAGACGACTACTTTTTAGGTAGCTGGGACCGACGATTTATCGTCTCGTCCGGAAGACGCGGTGGCCGTATCGATTGTGACTGTGGTGTGTTCAAAAACTTTTGGCCCCTGTCGAGATTCGAACTCGGGTTCTCTTGATTATTATTAGACCGGCGCGTTATCAATTATTATAATTTAAACAATCACAGCTATTTTTTCACACTTCAGCATACAATTGCCTTTTTGTCAAATTTCTCTGTGAGGAAATCCTTAGGGGTTATTTGATTGTGATTATTTAGAGTTCTGTTTATTTATTTATTCATTCATTGTATAAAATACTATAATCATAATACAATTATGACATTAGAGGAAAACTAGGTTGAGCCTGTACTATTTCTCTCCAAAAATTTTGATAAAATGTTATGTTGTCCAAAAGATAAGGTTATGAAATCACACACTGCTTCGTCACTTGATTTTCGGTCCAAAAATGATGATTTGAAATTTTAAATTTTGAAGGTTGATTTTATACCTAATAATTACTGTACTTATACTCTAATAAATACTGTTTGACAGTACAATTATCCCAGAGATTCCCTGATCCCAGAAACCTATAATTGTTATCTTCTACTCAAATTCTCAGGAAAACTAGATGATATTCCTGGTTATCTTTACAACTACCACTGTATTTCGATGATATTCCTGGTTATCTTCCCAACTACTGTACCACTGTATTCCCTCCCAGTCTACACCAAGCGACAGATGGCTTACTTAGCAGGGGTTTAATCCCGAAAGGTGGGGCTCCAAACCTGTGCTGCCCAGGGGTAGGTTAGTTTTGATAGCCCGAGGCTAAATTCAACCCTCAAAATCTTCAACCCTCAATCTAGTTTTCAATCCAATTCGAACAGGAGGACACCTTTCAAGTGAGCTCTTCCGAGAGATATCCGTCGAGGTTTGAAAGTAGTAAGCGTGCCTGAGGGTTTTAGAAATTTCAACCATGCGCCACCGGTGTATATATATTTACCCTCTCCTCAAAACCTTCTCCTTTTTAGAGTATATCCAACTTCCCTGGAACCATCTAGAGTGGATCTACCCAACCCTAAAACCCTCCAGAGTGAATCTACCCTCCTCAGTGAGAAGGAGAGGGATAGGGGAGAACAATTCATTGTTCTTGGGCACAAACTCGGTTGAACAAAGGATGGTTTCCTGCTTACCTGTCTGGAACAGCTTATGACGGGTTCGACAATTGATTTAATTTCGTGTAGATTGAACACATGTCATGTAGGCCTACTACGCTATTCACCTTTGATGTAGCCTCAATCAGTTAACAAGGGTGTAAGAAGAGAGAATCGGAGCTTATGCAATAAGAGAGAAGTTTGATGAATATATCAATTAGAAATCTCACATAAGATACAGATAATTATCTTTTTTTTCTTCATTGTTATGATGTCACCTAGTTATAAGGTGATGATTTTCCCTCTTCTTTCATTGTAATTTTTCAATATTCTTCTTTTCTGTACTCTTACTATGTATAATGAACTATTGTAATTGTGTTGTTATGGAAGCAATTTTTGGGAGAAATCCTGTATGCTTCCATGTTTTTCATAAATGAATAAATGAATGATATTCAATTTTTTTATGATATTTAATTATATTTTAATATTATAAACATGATATTTTCACAATTATCAATGACGATTGTATCAACATATTGTATGTTTTATGACAATAAACGATGATTTCGTTTGATTCGATATAAGTGGACACACATGACACTAAAAATAAGTCTGTAAGGTGATAGAGACTATTTTTTTCTTCTTTGGTCAACATTTGTTGGGCTGGTTGGCAGCAACTCTCCTCGCCTCTCTGTCATCCGCCATCTTTTTGAGGGAAGAATATGAGACTAATTAGCTATTCTATTTTGACTTGAATTGATATGTTGAAGAAATATATTGAATAACAGGTTGTGTTATCTAAATTTGGGAGAGGAATGGCACAAGGTTTCCTTATTTTTCCTCTCCCTATCATTTTGATAATGTACTCATTGTATAAATGAATGAAGAATGAAGAATTACTTAAGAAAAAGGTGAAAATAATTAATATGATATTGTCGGTTTCATTGTGATTCATTTGACCATAGTATAAACTTTGACCATGGTTATTAACTTTTCATGGTTAGGATTCCACATCAATTAAAATTGATGATCTCATTTAATCATTATTCATCAATTCTCTCACAATCCTTCATCAAAGATGAACAAATTTTCTATTGATGAATTTAGAATACTTATATGCAGTTTGTCGATACATTGCACTCTCAAAATGTAATTCCGACGAATTTGAGATTTATCTTACTCCTTAATGTGTAGAAACATGGTGTAGCGGCGAAAGTATTTTATTTTTAACTAGCCGTCAGGCTCGCTTCGCGCGCCATATCCGTCTAGCCAGGGGGCTCTGCCCCGACTGGATCGTCCAAGAATGAGATCAGCAGCTGCATTTTTCATTTGAGCATTTTTATCATATGTTAGGACAATCCAGTCGGGGGTCCAGACTAAACGTCTGGCTAAACGGATATGGCGAGCGAAGCGAGCCTGACGGCTAGTAACATAATATTCCCAGGAATAGCTCTGATTGAAGTAGCAGTGCCCAATCAATTTTTCCGCGATAAATGCATTTCAATCTTCAGCTGCCAACCTAACAAAGTCAACTCAACTTAATGCCAACCTGACAAAATTATTAATTTAGTTGCCAGTTAACAACAACTGATTCGAAGAGGTACTATCTCTATCTAGATTATAGTTCTGTAGTAACATATGATATGGACATTTCAGTTATAATTAAGAGATTGGGAGAAGAAGAACATACATGCTAAAAGACGAACTTAAAACCCTTAGAGTTAAAATATTGCCAAAAGATTTCTTATTAGTGCGCCTCTAAAGGGCCAACTGGACATACCTAACAAATTTGAACGTTTTTGGTCCGGTAGATTTTTAGTTCTGCGAGTGAGTGAATGAGTGAGTGAGTGAGTCAGTCAGTCAGTCAGTCAGTCAGTCAGTGAGTGAGTGCCATTTCGCTTTTATATATAGATACATGCCTTACTTACGTCCTCACATACATTTCACATACGTCCAACACTCTAAATCTTGAAGCTGCCTTTGTCGCTTTATCACGATTCCACTTTTTGCCGTTGTTTTGCTACAATTACAGTGTTATATTTACACGTAACAACTACAAAAAGAGAAAAAAAAACTTGAGTACCAGAGTTAATCACACAGCAAACGATCGGCATCGCATCGCTGTAGTTACATAATACCATAGATTGAAGATAAGGTTTAATTTATTTATTTGTCTCAATTGATTAACCCAACTGAATTAACCTAAAAATTTATTAATGATCAACTAACCTATTTATTTGTCTCTGATACTACACGTTGCCAATGCTACTTTTTTCAATATATCCGTCGCACTATCTCAGGTAACGCATGCGCTCTGCATGAAAACAAAAAACGAAAACGTATATATTTCGGTGTGAACGGACCTTAACTTGCGCTTGATGACGTCACTCAAGCTAGGCTACGGCGATGTAAAACGCCTCTATAGTGAGGTCTACGTAATAATGACAGTATTTGATCTACTTCGGTTTTGCTATCCTTGTCTATCATTCCACAAAGCAGGTGGTACTATCCTTTTCTAGCTCCGCAACGATGCCAATTATGTTTTTCACAGTTTAGAAATATAATTAATTAATGCAGAGAATCGGCATCGCTATTCTTCCATCTTTATCCACTGCCATTATAACGTGGACCTCACTATAGCAACCCAGCATCACCGTTACTCATATGTTTACCAATAACTGCTACCGTTAAGTACTCATTACACCATCCGATCCTGCTCAACCTGGGAGATCAGATTCAGAAATCTCTGCCACCCCCTAACATAAAAACCATCACCTATCTCCGCTATCACCCCTATTACTCCCCTACCTCCCGCACCCTCTATTATCCGAAAGGTAAACCAAAGGGCAGATGGACGCCGAGATTAGTGAAAACCTTTCTATTATTATTTGCTTGGAACGCGTGGCAGACGCGAGCCTACCTAACCTAACCGCTCTGGATATGATTTCTCACGAAACAAACAATACACGTCTCCCTTTGACGTTGGATGATTCCCTCTAACACCACACTCACTCTCTTTCTCTCTCTGACTTGGGGTGATTCCCTCTTATCCTCTCTCTCTGACGGGGTGATTCCCTCTTATCCTCTCTCTCTGACGTTGGGTGATTCCCTCTATCCCTCTCTCTCTGACTTGGAGTGATCTCATCACAACCTCTCACTCTGACTAAGGGTGATTCCCTATCTCCCTCTCTCTCACTCTGACAGGGGGACAGATGGCTCTCGAACAATTGGACCAGGTCTGGATCTCAGGTGACCACCCCAGACAGCAATTCACCAGCATTCATTTATCCACTATTCATTCCCTATATTGTTATGGGCACTAGTCGAACGGTGTGCGATTCACAAATGAATTGCAAACGATAATAAAAGGTACGCTCAGTTGGGTTGCACTATGTATAGGAGAATAAATAGATATAGGGGTATGTATGGGATTGATTATGAATAGGTATAGGGGTAAAAGTATAACTATAGAGTAATAATTTAACTATATACAGTAGTATGTTTGGAGTGAGAGTTGATGTTTTTGACCGGATAAAAGATGTGAATAAACGACTAGAAATGCAATTATACAAGAGAAATATTGTGCAGTGATGATAATTTATTATGGAAAAAGGGTCAAAAAGAACTTTAAATTGAATTAGCTGTTTCAAGGTGTGATGTATTTGAAAAAGGATTTATAAATGTGTTATTAAATACAAACAATTTCCAAGTTCAAGTTTGGACCAGTAGGAGTGTGGACCTATTGTGGATATCCGGCTATGGGAAGTCAATTCAAAGTTGTCAAAGTTGAAAAAATGGGCAAATAAATAATTCAATCCCAAAGGTCCATTCTTATTGAACTTTGTCCGATAGATGAAGATTTCAAGGTTTAGAGTTTGAAAGTGAAGAAGCTAATTTCAGAGAGCAGAGCTCAATATCAAATTTCTGAAGAACTCAAATCTAAAATAGTGGATAACATAGTATATCAGATTCCTTATAGTAGTGAGTCTACTATAGTATATTGAGTCAGGAGACTCATGTGATGATGTGATGAGTATATTGTAATTGAAATTGACAGTAAATTACTAGAATTCGTAACTAGAAACATCGATCTTGAAAAAATATAATATAAGAAACTGAGTTTGAATGAAGGTCACAGCCATCTTATTATTAGTATATATTAGAGTTTGAAAGTGAAGAAGCTAATTTCAGAGAGCAGAGCTCAATATCGAATTTCTGAAGAACTCAAATCTGAAATAGTAGTAGATTTCACAGGAGTAGAGTCTGCTGTGAAATTTTTAATATTTTATGAATGAGATAAAATGAAGAAGAAATAAAAAAAATCCAATTAACGTCTCCCTATCAAAATTCAAACATATGATGATGACTTTCTAAATTCTAATCAACTTTGAAAACGTAAAAAAATTTCTTATCAAAATTATTGACAAAATTTACAGCAATGTACGAATAACTATCCATCAAGGTTTCCAAATTCTTTATTTACTTACCTACAATTCAAGCTTATTTTTTCAAATTTCAAAAATTCCAGTAAACTTGTAAATTCTATTGAATACACCAAAGAGCTACTGACTATCAATATGGTGAGTGGATAAGACTTGTAAGCAGATTTTGTTAGTTGCAAGATCATTTTTTTATATTTAGAATTATCAATAAAACAACAGAATTTTATAGTTCATGAAACAATTTAGTTCATGTTTTGCTGTAAATGTGATGTGCTATACATACATACCGTATGGAAACGATAATATAACGATAATGATAATTTATCCAATAATTCAGTCTTATCTTATCTAAGAAGGTTTCTGGTTCTAAGCTTCATTAGTTGTTGTTTGAGTTCTGATGACCATATTAGGAATACTCGTGTCTAGTCTCGGCCAATGACAGTAGAGCTCGACGTTTATTGGTCACCAGCCAATGACCAATCGTAGGGCTTCGCTAACACTGCACAATGTTAAGCTTTTGGATTACTAGAGATTAATAATAATAGTGTTAGAACGGAAAATATATATATAATATTTTCTTTGTATCAACTATTCGTTTTTGTGTTATCAGAGATAAACGAAATCTAAATAGTTCTCGTTTTCTCATGATATTTTAACTATTGTTCTAATAAATAAGTAAATTTGACAATATCAAGCTATTCTCATTCAACAAAATACGATAACTAAAGACTCTTTTAATCATTCACTTTTCAGCTATATTACAAAGAAAAGAAGAATACACTGAGGATAACTAACAAAGAATAAGAAGATATAGGAATATAAATAGAAATAGGAGAATACCTGACAAAGTAAGAAACCATAAGGTGCGTACAGACTTATGGTACAAACTAGCGACTTCGGAGCGATGGTGGAACGAGGCGGAACGTGCGCGGAGCGGGTTGGAGGCGCTTATATCTGTACGCAGCTCTACAATCAAACTATATAAGAATAATGGATGTTTAGAATTCCATCTGCCAACTGCATTACAATTATAAATATTCAGAAATTCATCTGCTAACTATATTACAAGAAGTATAATGTATAGAAATTTATCAGCTAATCATATTACAATTATGGATATTTATAAATCCTCTACTATTTATTTTCCAATTTCTATAAATTTCAGAGGGAATGTGTGTCAGTACATATAGGTCAAGCTGGAGTACAGATGGGCAATGCCATTTGGGACCTATTTTGTTTGGAGCATCAGATCGACCAAGATGGCAAACCAGCAAATCCAGAGTCGAAACCTCCATTCACAGAGGATCATGAACTGAACGCATTCTTCCAGAGACTGCCAAGGATAAATTAGTTCCAAGGGCTATATTTGTTGATCTAGAGCCAAGTGCTATAGGTAATAAGACAATTATTACTAGTATAAATTGAAGTTTTCAATTGATTGGAGACATTTTCGAAAACCACAGATTTTATTGATAGTTAGGAAGACCGTTTTCGGTTATTACACCATTGTCAATCTCTGATGATTTTATCAGAGATTGACAATAGTGAACAACCGAAAATGGTCTTTCTAACTATCAATAAAATCTGTAGTTTTTTTCAATTTCTTAGTATTTTTATTTAATATGAATAATTACCACAATATCAACTTCTCAACTACACAAAAAGTGGTATTGATTTGAGTGACTTGAACAATCTGAGACCAGAGACCACCAGTAGGTAGGTACGGTGATTTGTTGAGACCGTTAATTATTCAGTCTACATTATTGTGGATCTCACATTTCTTCATCTGAACAATCTTGTTCCAAAATTCATTCCAGGCTCAAAAAATTAAATTGAAATTAAAATTTAATTTAATTTTCAATTGAAATACTTGAATTGAAAGCTCTACTTCCCTCTAACGTGTTCTCATTATCTCAAGAAATGGCCAAAATAGGCACTTGATGAACTGAGATCTTGACAAAATGAGATCTTCCCCTTCCAGTACAATTTCTCTTGGTTATATTTTCAACAATATTTATTTATACTCTCTATGAATCAATATTATATTCAAACTGATGCATTATGTCAATTATGTGCTATTTTACATTTACAAATTCCTACTTCTCAACTTGTCTCAGTATCTCAAGAAATGATCAAGGTATGGGCACTTGAAGAAATTATATATCTTGAGGTACTGAAATCCACCCCTTACAGTATATTTCCTCCTTGTTATATTTTTTTAAAGATACTTGTTCATCCCCTCTATCAATTATTATATCAAAGCTCAAGCAGAATATCCTAATACATTCACAAATTCATACTTCCAAATTATCTCAAGAAATGATCAAGAAAAATATTGAAGAAATTATATTTTCAGGTACTAACATCCTCCCCTTATAGTATAAATATTTCCTCCTTGTTGAATTAATTTCAAACAATACTTGTTCATCCTCTTTATCAATTGAAGTGAGGAGCTACAAGACAACCTATTTCGGACAATGTGTAACCTTATCAGATGTGGGAGAGGAATAGCACAAGGTTGCCTCAATTTTCATCTTCATTTAATTTTAATGACGTACTTATTGTGGGAATAAATGAGGGGTGAAGAATTATTATATCGCAGTCCACGTATGATATTATGCTATTTGCTATCCTGCATGTTTTTCAAATTGTATTTCTCAGTGAGCATTATGAGAGCAATAATGGGATTTAGTTCCTGGTGCCCTGAAATATGTATATTTTTGAATAAATGAATATTTAATTTACAAATTCATCTTTTTTTTTAGAATCACTCGTTCAGAATCAATCATACGGGTCCCCAAAAACGCCTCTACAACCGCAATTGGTCAAACGTGCATATTTTCAAATAAATATTCCATTTACAAATTTATCAATTTTTCCTTCAGATTCAATCCGTACTGGTTCCCAAAAACGGCTCTTCAACAGCAACTGGTTACTCTCAGGCAGTGAAGACGCAGCCAACAATTTCGCTCGTGGCTTCCGCACAGTCGGCTCCAGTATGTTGCACCAACTTTGCAACAAGTTGCGGCGCATAACGGAGTGTTGCAACAGTTTGCAGGGGTTTGTTGTGTATCACAGCTTTGGAGGTGGAACAGGTTCAGGGTTGACTGCCTCGCTTATGGAGGAGTTAGCGGCCGAATTTGGGAAGAAAAGCAAGTACCAGTTCCGTGTATCCTGCGCCTACAGTAAGTTCAGGAATTATATAATCAAACAATTATAAATTTAAAAGATAGAACGTAATATTGAAATGGAATTATAGAATCAGTAACAGATGACATACTGTATTTGGAATAATACTGAATACGAGTATGTTGGTGAAGTCACAAGAGAAGCACTCTTGTACTGATAACTGTTGACTGTAATGGATAAATTATAATATGTAATAAGAATGAATAAATTTCTGATTACAGTGAA
Organism: Nilaparvata lugens; assembly: GCF_014356525.2. Classification (NCBI taxonomy): domain Eukaryota; kingdom Metazoa; phylum Arthropoda; class Insecta; order Hemiptera; family Delphacidae; genus Nilaparvata; species Nilaparvata lugens. The sequence continues at coordinate 1,594 of NW_024093021.1, read as the reverse complement.
AATTTCTTTTGTTTTTAGGATAAGAATATGGACTGTCCATGATAGTATTGATGGTTAAGCACCTAATTAAGATTTAGTTGATTTAAACAAAATACAGTATGTACAAAGACTGTATCCTGAATGCCACCTGCACGGAAACCAAGCTCATACAGTAGATTTTTTCCCTTTTGATGTTCAACTTTGATATTTTTGAATTTCTTGTTTGTGTAATTTCCTTTTTCCTTCTACTTATATATCATAAAATATTGTTAATGCCCAATACAGGAATACTTTTAGGGCATTCAATTTACAAATACTGTACGTGGTATTTTCAAATAGAAGAGATTGCCATACTGTATTTGAAATAATTATTGAATTCGAGTATGTTGGTGAAGTCACACGAGAAACACTCTTTTATCGACTGTAATGGATAAATACAATACGTAGTATTTTGAAGTAAATTATAGAGTCAAGAACAGATTGACATACTGTATATTTGAAATAATTATCAAATTCGAGTATGCTGGTAAAGGCACATCAGAAATAGAAACGATATTTCACTGACTGAATACAATATTTTTTCTTTAGTGAGGTTCAAGTTATAAAGTCAGCCAGCACCAGAATAACATTGCTTCGCTATTCTTGTATGTCATAACACGAAGCAGATAGCTCTAGCTCTAGCCTTTCCGAGCTACGCACCGTTGCAAATCAAAGAGGAATAAATAACTACCAGAATATGAAATCTGGATTCATATAATCATGGAAACATTTAATAATTATGTTCTTGTTGAATAGAATATACGAAAAAATTGATCATTTTGATCAATAATAAAATTATCATGAACCATCATGATCAAATTAATCATGTGTTCGAAATAGAATTGATCATTGATTACAAGAATGAAGAATTAATATTATTATATCAGAAAAACCGGAATGACGTTAATTACAGCAATGTATCATAGAGGCAGAAGTAGAAGTGGCGAAGTGGCAACTATGCCTTCCCATTATTCTCACTAGCTTTAAACCTTAAATCTCACAATCTATAAAATATACTCAAATCGAAAAAATATTTGGAATAATTTTGAAAATATGATGACAAACTCACAGTAGAAACAAAGTCTAAATGGGGATTTCAAAATAGGAATCGAGTTTCAGTACACGTGTTTTCATAGCCTTCAAGAGCCTGCTGAATGAAATAGAAAATTCGTAGAGCAACCTACACTCTTGAATCACCTCTCAAACTCAACTAGCTGGAAATTATTACATAATTTACATCAATGAGTTGAATACTAGCTTGAACAGTTACAAATAATACGACAATTGATGATCCTTCAATTAATAATCTTACAGGTGTCAACATCTGTGGTAGAACCCTACAATGCTCTGCTTACAACACACTTCTCAATAGCTAATTCAAATTGTGGCTTCCTGGTCGATAATGAAGCCATCTACGATATATGCAGGAAGAAACTAGATATTGGTGAGTAATGACTTGATCAGAAAGTTTGAAATCTTTCTAAGAATATGCCAATTACCAAAATATCTCATGCCTTCTTTTCTTTGAACAAAAACAACTGAAAAGTTTTGGAGACGATTTGTAACTATCAGTTGT
>NW_024093020.1:0-13613 GCF_014356525.2 Nilaparvata lugens | reverse complement strand
ACGTAATAATAATGTGATGTAACTTGATAAATCGGCGGTGTTTCAACAAATAATTGTCGATTCTCTAAGAAGGATATAAAATATCCTACCCATTAACACACGACCGGGTTGTATCTGTAGAGAGAGAGAGAGAGAGAGAGAGAGAGAGAGAGAGAGAGAGAGAGAGAGAGAGAGAGAGAGAGATTGAGTACTTTATTTATGTAGATTACAATATATACTGGCTTATACACTTATATACAATAGCTTACAATACAGCAAAATTATAGATGAATTTACATAATATAGACTAAGAAAATAATTATTGAACTGTATGATATGACAAAGTATTTGTAATATAATAACTATAGATAATTATATTGTTATGCATCTATATTGTTATTGGCGGAGCTTTGGACATATCAATGTCCATTCTTCGGAAAGAATATTAAAAATATTAAAAAATATCCTCCCACTAACTCTCTACCAAAATTTAGAGAGAGAGAGGGTGAGAAAGAATGAGAGAGAAAAAGAGAATGCGAAGGTCGTGAGAAAGGGGGGAGACAGAGGATGAAAGAAATCAGAGTACGGATAGAGTAAGAGTAAGGGGTAACAAAGAGACCAAAAATGAGGAGTGAGCATAGGAGAGAGAAAGCAGGACCAAGAGATTAAAAAGGGATAAAGATGAGGTAGGGAAAAGGGAAAACCACACCAATAATTCAAAAGGGACTATTAAGCCCTACTTCACATGGATAATATCATCATACACATGAGAGCATATTTTGTATACATATATGATAAAGGCTTAATGTTCCCAGACGTACACATATATGTAGAGATAGATATAATACGGATACAGGCTTTATATGAATAAATGACACATACGTATTAATGTAATATGGGGAAAGGTCAAAACTATAGTGTGGTCCACGTTATAATGGCAGTGGAGAAAGATAGGAAAACAGCGGTGCCGATTCTCTACCTTGCCACTGCCTTCTATAGAGGATGGCTGATACCTGTAATATGAACTGTTGATCCTTGTTTAATGATAATAGTCGAATATATTCCATTTTTCGGAAAAATATAATCTTTCAATGATCAAATACTACATATTCATAATTGAGATGAAGTATTTTATCGATAGATTATATCCTACATTGTTAAAAAACGATCAGACAAGGTTGCCGAGCTAGAAAAGGATATCGCTATCTGCTTTGTCGAATGATAGACAAGGATAGCAACACCAATGTCAATCAAATACTGCCATTATAACGTGGACCTCACTAGAGTGCAAAGTTAATCTGCAACAATATATACCACGAAAATATGAACATATATTCTAATCTGTAGAATATAATCCGGAGAGCAATACTGCTATTGCAACTAAAATAATGCAAGTCCTTTAATCGGATGACACAGGATCTAGAGTGTGGAGCGGGTTCGAATTCCTGATAGATTAGGAATTATCGTCAATATTTGAAGGTATAAGCTTGTACCAAAAATTTATTAATTACTTAATTTTATTTTATTTATTTTATTTTCTCCTTATTTGGACATAACTTTGAATATCCATTTATTAAATTTCTAGTTAATAATTTTGATTTGTTGGATTGGTACAACTGGACGAAGCCTTGTCGGTTGACCAGCCAGCGATTTCCTCTTCTTCTTGTTCTAAAAGGCCTAGCTGTGGCATCTCAAAATGTAGCATGTGATTTGAATTATGAAATATCTAAATTTTTACTACAAAATTTTCTTTTAATTATGCTAAAGTAGCATAAATGTAAATCTACAATGCCTGATTGAATTTTATATTTGAATAACCCCAGTTGGGTTTTTTTTATTTTACCATTAATTTTGAATGACCGGACAAATATAATACCAGGATAAATACAGGATGAAGGAGACTAAACATTTTCCATAAACTCAAGCAACCAAATTTTGGAATTCAAGTACAGTATGAAAGTTAAATTTACAATTCGAAGTGGGGTAAGCAGAACACTTGTTTTACAATTCGGCTTCTAATTCAACCAAGTCCATCGAATTTTATGAGTTTCAAACTTCGTTAATCGTCGCTTATCTACGATTCCACATCACACTGAAGCTTCAGTTGTAGGCCTACCGGGTTACTAACATAGATTTAATAATCAAAACTTGTAAACTGAATATTTTGTAACTTCAGAAATGAAATTGATTTTAATGTTGAAAATATAAGATTCAATCGGACTTGGCTTAAATTTTATTTCAACCAGGATTGCCAAAATATTCACTGGCCCTCATGACCAGCATTGCTTCCTACTTGTTAGGCAGTCTTATTTGAGATTACTCAAATAGGGTTGGTTACAATTGGTAGCAGAACGTGGTTCTAATGTGGTTCTGCCTTTTAATTTATATGGAAATCTTGGTTGAAATTGAAGTATAATTTATTTAGTATGGTTACTGAGAGAGAGCTTAGTACTGAGCAATTATTTTCATGATTTGTATTTTGTACCGTATTGAATTGTTTCACTTGCTATAACCATCGATTTTGTAATCATGGAAAAACTAAATCAGACTATTTCTGATGAAATTGATCTGAGTAAATTTTTAACTCAGAAAATTATTCCTGATTATCTTGTGAAACCTAACCTTGTTTTTGAACTCATGACCTTGGGAGAAGACTTGTCAAGTCTTGAGTCATGCAATGTGAGTAATCTTAGATCTAGCTATCGTTCATTAGCAGGTAATAGTACCAATCAAATTATTCATAATTTGTCAAGTTATAATGAGTCAGTCAATTGTCTTAGAGAAAAACTTCCAAAAGTAATGGAACTTATTGACACTGTACAAAATGGTGTGCAAACTGGATATTACAGAACTGTAATCAGAGCTAATGTAGTAAAAATTGAGTCAATATTTATGCATTATTTAAATAGGATGAAACAAATTATTGTATTTTTACAAACTGAGAGTGAAGAAACTCTTGTCTTAACTGAAAATTTGGATGAGCTTTCGAAATTTGCAAAACATTTTATTGATTGTTATAATAGAATTATTGAACTACAAAGCTTGATTGCTCCATCTAGACCACCATCACCGAATCCAGCTGCTTTACTGGAACCTTTTCCTAGTCAATCTAAAGTTGTAATTAATAAAAATTTAGGAACTAGTTCAAAGGATACTTGTGCTGTTACATTGTGTGAACCTGGTACAAGTGGTGAGTCTACAACTGAATTTGAAAATATTGGTCCATCAAAACTCAATCATGGTTATCAAGTTAATAATTTGATCCCTAGACCAACTTTGGAAATTGATTCAAGTTTCTACAATAAATTGAGAAATCCTGTAGAAAGCTTCTTGAAAAATCTTCAGCCTTGTGATGGATTAAATATTGATAGCTTATTGAAATTCTTGGAAGCTGCTATAAAAATTCATGATTTATCAGTTATGTCTGACACAAGCCTATTGCAAATTCTTGTTCCTTATACAACTGGACCTCTAGGTGATAAAATATTGTACTCTTTGAATTCTAATGCTAGCTTCAAACAATTTCACCTTGACTTGTTGAAATATTTTATCCCTCAGCGTCTTCTCTCAACAATTAAGAGAGATAAATTTGATAGATTGCAAGGACCTTGTGAAGCCCTATCATCATACGTGACAAGTATCAAAGAAGCAGCGAAATTATTATTATTGGATGAGAGTGAAGCTGAAATTGTAAGTACAATCATATCTGGTCTTAATCCTCAAGAGAGAAGTAGGTTAGTATTCATGAAAAAACCTGAATCATTCAATGACCTAAATATGCTTGCAGTTCATTCTCAAAATATTGCCTTCATTGATAATGAAAGAATGCATTTGTACAATAATACTTCTGTTCAAAATCATGCTTTTGGCAATTCTAATAATAAAAATCCCAATAAAAATAATTTCAACCGTAGGAATGATAGTGTATGCTACACATGCAATCAGAAAGGTCACATCTCTCGTAATTGTTATTCAAAAAACGAGCGGCGCGGTTTTCCAAAAGACAACACCTGATTTCTAATGCAAGTCTAAAAATAAAAAAGAATTATACTCACAAAAACCAATTAGGAAAGATTAAAAAAGGACTTTGTGGCGTTATCAATTCTAATAATAATCTGCCTTTTATTCCTGTTAGCTTTGGAAATAGCAAAATAACTCAGTCTGCTTTGATTGATACTGGTTCCTCTTACTCCTTTCTTTCATACAACTTATTTCATGAGTTGACTAAAAGTAATGAGGTGGATTTCAATGTATTCAATAAAAACCTGATTTGTTCTGCTGCTAATTCTTCTGATATGACTATAAAAAAGGCTTGTATTATGAAAATCAGATTGCAACATATGACTTGGAAGTTTGAATTCCTTTTGAGTAGTGATTTGCCAGTCAAGATAATACTTGGTGCTAATTTTATAAAAATGTCAGATATGATTATTGATTTACCTAATAATCGATACTTCTTTTGCTTCAACCCTAGTACTACATTTCCTTTAATTCGTGATGCAAACAACAATGCTAATAAAAGAAATTTCTCGGTTAGTAATGTTATTCAAAAAATTATTCCTGGAGATGTTTCTCATCTTTCTGATTTTGAATTGAAAAGGGTGAACAAAATCATTGCTGACTTTCCTGATGTATTGACCAGTAGAGTAGGGAGTACTGATTTAGTACAGTATGATATCAAACTGACTTCAAATAAAATTGTTAGATGTCAACCTTTCCCTCTTACTCCTTTCAAAACTCAGGTTATGAGAAGTAAAATTCAGAAATTATTGGATGATGGAGTTATTGAAAACTCTGACTCTCAGTATAGCAGCCCTTGTTTTCTTGTACCAAAAACTGAAAATCCCACTGAAGAGAAAGATTTCAGACTGGTAGTAGATTATAGGCGTCTAAATCAAAATATTGAATTAATTTCTGCACCAATTGGAAATCTAAATACATCCTTTCATCATTTTTCGAAAGCCAAGTACTTCTCTACTCTTGATTTGAATAATGCTTATGGACAGATTGCTCTTACCGAACGTTCTAAAAAGTTAACTGCTTTCATTACTCCTTTTGCACTTTACCAATATAAAAGAATTCCAAATGGAATTTCTTCTGGAGCTCAAGTACTTTCCAGCCTAATGGAGAAAATATTTGGTGACCTTAGATTTAAAAACGTTTATTTCTATCTTGATGATTTAATTGTATACACTGAAACTCTTGAATCCCACTTAGAAGTACTGAGAGAGGTATTCAACCGTCTTCGTAGTGCAGGTCTAACTGTTAATCCTACCAAAGTCTCATTTTGTGTTCCAAAAATATCTTTTCTTGGACACATTGTCTCTCACAACTCTATTAGCATCGACCCTGATAGAACTAAGGCCATTGTAAACAGTCCTGTACCGAAAAGGGTGAAAGACATTCAGAGATTCATTGGTTTGTTAAATTTTTACCATAAATTCATTCCCGACCTGGCAACCATTGCAGCCCCATTAAATGCACTTCGAAAGAAAGATGTAAAATTCATTTGGAGTACTGAATGCCAGCAAGCATTTGACAAATTGAAAATGATAATTACCCAGCCTCCTGTTTTAAAAATTGCCGATTTTAATCGTAGATTTGTTCTGGAAACAGATGCATCTAGTGTAGGTATTGGCTGTGTCTTGAGTCAGGATTATGACGGTACTCTTGCCCCAATAGCATTTGCATCCAGAACATTATCCACTTTAGAAAGGAAATATTCGGCGTATGAAAAAGAGGCACTTGCTGTGTTATTTGGTATTGAAAAGTTCAGATATTTCTTAGAGCATACGAAATTTACTTTACATACTGACAATAGTGCTCTGCAATGGGTACTTAAGAATCCCAAGCCATTAGGAAGGATAGGCCGGTGGATTCTTAGAATAAGTTCTTTCCAGTTCGATGTCAAACATATCAAGGGTACTGATAATGTGATTGCTGATTATCTAAGTAGGATGTTTGATGAAAATCCTGATAAGGAATCTACTGATAATGTTTCTCCTAATGAATTTGAAAGTCTTGATTCTCCTGCTTTGTGTAACGTTGCTCTATCTGACTTTCCACTATGTTTTACTGAGATTTCTGATTATCAAAAAAAGGATCCGTTCATAATAGAGATAATGAATAAGAAGGAATCTGGAGAAGATATTTTTCCATATTCTATTTCTAAAGGGGTACTTCTTTATAATAGCAGAAATAATCAGGAACCCAAGATTGTTCTTCCTAGTATTTTGAAGCCCATGATTTTCAAATATTATCATGAAACTACTTATGGCGGTCACTCTGGTTTTCTGAAAACACTAAACAAAATAAAACAAAAATTTATTTGGAAGGGTATTTCTAAAGATCTAGTTGCTTTCATCAAGTCCTGCAAGTTATGTTCATTGAGTAAGCCAGCACAAAAAACTAATTATGGTTATCTTTGTTCATCTATTGCTTCACAACCAATGGAAAAAATGTTCTTGGACTTTGTAGGGCCATTACCAAGGACAACAAGTGGTAACACCATGATATTCTCCTGTATGGATGCTTTCACTAAGTATTCATGGCTACTTCCATTACGAAAAGCAACCTCTGAGTCTTTATGTAAGGAGCTTCAGAAAATATTTGTAAACTTTGGTGTCCCTAAATATGTAGTTTCTGATAACGGTCCTCAATTTAAATCAAATTTCTTTAAAAACTTTTGTTTCCAAAAGGGAATTTTGCATATAACTCAAACAGAATATAATCCTAAACCTAACCAAGTAGAAAGAATACATCGTAATTTAAAATCTTGTCTTATTAGCTTTAATCATGACAAACAGAATAAATGGGATTTAACTCTACAGTGGCTTCCCTTAGCATTCAATAGTGCTTTCCATGAGAGTAGCAAGTTTTCTCCTCATGAACTGATGTTTCGTCATAAGGTTAATAATCCTATAAACAATATTTGGAAAATTGATGATATACTACCAACGAAGTTTGTTAAAGATACTAACAAAATATGGAAAGATGCTTATCATAACTTATTGAAGTCTCATAATTCCAGTAAAAAGAGGTATGATATGTATAGAAATCCAATTCCATATAAGATAGGTGATATTGTTTTCCTAAAATCAAATCCTGTTAGTAAAGCATGTAATCAGATTACTGCCAAATTACTTCCCAGGTATTCTGGACCTTATTTGATAAAAGAATGGATTAGTCCAGTCAGTGTGAAATTATTTTCAACCGATGGACAAACATTTGTGCGACGAGCACATGTGAGTCAACTTAAAATGGGAAATAATCCTTAAGTAGACTTTTCTCATAATGAGATTTTTATTGTAATACACATATGTGGTGGACGCACCCATATGTTTGTGGTAGTTACTCTTGTAACTATTCTATTTGTGTAAAATTTTGTTGTGTTCTTTGGAAACTTGTGATTCTGCACAATTATTGTGTCACTTGATTTCTTGTAACATGGTATGATGAAGAATGTACTGTATATTTAAGAATTGTAATTATTATTGCTTCGTAACTAAGTAAGTTACAGTGTATCAATTTAGTTGTATATGTTATTTTGATAATGTGTTATTTGCTCACTAAACTCATTGCTCAGTTTTCTCTCGGTAACTCATGCTAACTCTTGCTTTTCTCTTTGGTAATTTGGATTTTTGAAGTTTTGTCCAATGCTTGTAGATTTTATTTTCTTCTTTGAGCCTTGTCGACCTGATCAATTGACAATGATCTCTCTTCTTTCTCTTTCTCTTCCCTCTACTTTTCATTTTCTTTGGGCGGCCGACCAATTACTCTCCTTTTCTATTTATTTAACTTCTATCTTGAATAAATTTCTGGTACAATTTGGTTCCTAAATTAAATACCCCCAGTTGTGGAGGTTTGTACCAAAAATTATTAATTACTTAATTTTATTTTATTTATTTTATTTTCTCCTTATTTGGACATAACTTTGAATATCCATTTATTAAATTTCTAGTTAATAATTTTGATTTGTTGGATTGGTACAACTGGACGAAGCCTTGTCGGTTGACCAGCCAGCGATTTCCTCTTCTTCTTGTTCTAAAAGGCCTAGCTGTGGCATCTCAAAATGTAGCATGTGATTTGAATTATGAAATATCTAAATTTTTACTACAAAATTTTCTTTTAATTATGCTAAAGTAGCATAAATGTAAATCTACAATGCCTGATTGAATTTTATATTTGAATAACCCCAGTTGGGTTTTTTTTTATTTTACCATTAATTTTGAATGACCGGACAAATATAATACCAGGATAAATACAGGATGAAGGAGACTAAACATTTTCCATAAACTCAAGCAAATTCAACCAAATTTTGGAATTCAAGTACAGTATGAAAGTTAAATTTACAATTCGAAGTGGGGTAAGCAGAACACTTGTTTTACAATTCGGCTTCTAATTCAACCAAGTCCATCGAATTTTATGAGTTTCAAACTTCGTTAATCGTCGCTTATCTACGATTCCACATCGCACTGAAGCTTCAGTTGTAGGCCTACCGGGTTACTAACATAGATTTAATAATCAAAACTTGTAAACTGAATATTTTGTAACTTCAGAAATGAAATTGATTTTTAATGTTGAAAATATAAGATTCAATCGGACTTGGCTTAAATTTTATTTCAACCAGGATTGCCAAAATATTCACTGGCCCTCATGACCAGCATTGCTTCCTACTTGTTAGGCAGTCTTATTTGAGATTACTCAAATAGGGTTGGTTACAAGCTGTCAAATGTGTGTTGTACAAGGTTAGTATTGACGATTTTGTACACTCCAATAAATAGAATTCTACTAGAATTTTTAATATGTTGGCTTATTTTTTCTAGATATAGTATATTTCGCACCTAGAGCAGGAAATGATATTTTTCCGGCTCGAAAGCGGTTTTCAAGTCCGAGGCCGTAGGCCGAGGACTAGAAAAGATTGAGAGCCGGAAAAACATTTTTGCCATGGTGCGAACGCTATTTTTCGCCACACACAAAAATAAACAATATATATAAGAATAGTTGTTTACTAAGCACTTCCGAAAGCAGAAGTGGAAGGTGATAGCTCTAGCAAATCTGAGGTAATCTGAATATCAGGAAATTGTCCAAGTATTTTCATTTTTTATTCTGATTTGTCTAAATAACCTAAAAGATGATGTTCAATTATGTGGGAGGTTGAGTTTATACTTTTTCATTCTTTCAAATGACAATAAGATGATATTATTATAAATGTTTTAATTATTGAATAATGAACACAAATAATGTAAAGTTTTTTGATCAGCTGTTTTTTGATCACCTTTCTTAGTTCCATGTTAGCCGCAGGAAGAAACCTGTTCTGACGTCAGACGAGAGTCGTCTGCAAACAATGTCTTTCAGATCTACGTAGGGACTGGAAAACAACTGCTTTCTGTGCAGTGTGTTGAAAAATGAATAACTTTCAAAATATTTACACAGTATAACATTAAAGACATCATGCTATTACCATAGAGAAACAATAGCGTAAGTAGATATCCCATGGTATAGGGCGTTTATGTCGCAGCTTTTACTGTTATCTCAAGCCAATTACTGCTGATTATTGTCGAATTTTACTGTTTTGTAAGGGTGATAGTGAATGAACAGCTCAATATGAGAGACTACCAGTGTCACACAGCTTCACGGGAAAGATTACATGAACTATCGGCTTGAAATAACAGTATAAGTTGCGACATAAACGCCCTATACCATGCGATATCTACTTATGCTAATGTTCCTCTATGTTATGTTGCCCAGTTTTATGTATATTGAATAAAGATGATTGATTGATTGATTGAGAATATAGATAGAATATTATACTACTCACCAATCGTCTTCTTGGATCAGTTTCTTCAGAAATTTCAACGACCTGTAAATAAGAAGAAAAAATGTTACACACCAGCCATATAAGAACACCATATATATTACAGTCGAACCTCTGTATAACGAAGTCGATCATCCCGAGAAAAAAATTCGCAGCAGAGAGGTATTCGTTATTGAGAGGTTCTGTCAAGAAAACTGCCACGATCCTATCAATCTTATAATATTGTATCACGGCGGTAAATAAATGAATATGGTACATGAAACATATCATCGCGAATGTAGGTAGGGTACCTATTAGGCCAATATTAATATGGAAATTTGAAAATTCAAGCTGTTTAAAAAAAACATGTTTTCTAAAATGTAATGAGTAAGTAAACTCACCAATTTATTTCCAGAAAGCTTGATTTTGTACTATTAGTAGAGTTTAATCGAAGTTCATACTCTGTAGCAATCTTTTTCAACTTTTTACACTGCTATTAGATGGAACGCAAAATACGGTTATTTTGTCAATAACGTCACTATAAATACTATAATAACTCAATTTTCCTCTTTTTATGTTTTATATTTGAAAAAGAGAGTAATTTTCGGTTGAACTTCTTGTTCTGACGGATTATCTTCTCGTCAGGTTCGTCACAGCCATCATCATCATTATAGTCAGTTCAAAGAATTGAAATGTGTGACAAAAGCAAGAATGGGGAAGTCCAGTCGTTCACCTGGTCTACAATAATGACAAGTTCTTGGAATTCAATTTCCAGTAACTTACATTTTATTTCCGACATGTGTTCACCCTCTATTGACTGTCTACCACCCTATCTGCTTCCTACCTGAATTGCCATTATTATTAATCTATTGACCTTTCTGCTAAACTAAATACTCATTTAAAATGACCGTCTGCTCCCTATACATACTACACTTCGTATGTTGAAGTCAAGAGAAAAATTTGTTGTTGAGAGGTCCGAAATTCGTTAAATAGAGGTAAATAAGCAGCCAAAACTCAAAAATGTCATGGGACCAGGTAAAAATTCGTTGTGTAGAGGATCTCGTTAAGTGGAGGTTCGTTATAGAGAGGTTCGACTGTATATTATATATCTTATATATTATATTATATACTAGCAGCTAACCCGTGCCCCGCAAGGGTGTAATAAGATACTCGACCTACTGAAATCTTGAAGAATTGAAAATAGGCCTATAACCATCCTCGGTAAATTAAGAATCTTCATGCAAAATTGCAAGTTAATCAGTTGAGTAGTTGAGACGTGATGATGCGTCATTAGTGAATTTCCTATCCCCTACGTGTATAAGCCAATTCTTTCCTTTATTATAATTTCTTAACTGGGTTTATTGACCGAGCGAAGTGAGGTCTAAGATTCAAGTCAATGGTTTTGCATTTTGTCTTTATATTTATGCTCCTCATTTACAGCGAATCTCAGCAATAGATTTTCATGCAATTTGACAGGTATGTTCCTTTTTGAATTTCGCGTCAACGTATCGGTAAACATAAGGTTTTTTGAAATTTTGCATTTTAAGGATAATACAAAAGGAGAAGGAGTCTCCTTCTAACGCCAATATTACCATAGAAATCAGACTATAGACTATTATTTATCATAAATCAGCTGTCGAGTGGATTATTAATTGCATGTGTGATAGCATGCAGTTGATATCTCAACGTAACTTGGTAAAAAATCATGCCTCATCGCATGCAATTTTTATGCACTATCAAATGCACTATTGATTCCATGCAATTGATAACTAAAATAGCATAGTATTGTCTCTCGACCTTTCTCTGCTTTGAACTCGGGCTGACCTGTTGCCAGTATGTCTCGTAGAAGATTAACACTTTTGATGTTAGCATTTCTGATACACCAAACCCAACAGCCATTATCGTTTTCACACCGATATCTCGTCGACACGACATTCAGACAGGATTTACTCTGATGGACAGTATAAGAGAACGGTGTGGTTTATAACTGCGCGAGGTCTACTGTTCAAAGAGCTACTAGTAAATATCCAATTTCCATCTTGTCACACTGTCAAAACCAACAAAGCTGGCCTAACCTTTACCTTCAAATTCATAGCCTATCAACAGAGCTGGTAATACCTCTTTAATATCAAATTCACAGCCTATATTCAAACCACATATTGGAACCGTTCTTGTTTATTCAGTCTATGATATGACATATACCTTGTACCTGACATATAATTAAATCTCTAACGTACACTATGACCTATGGTGAGGTCCACGTTATAATGGCAGTGTTTGATTAGCAATGGTATTGCTATCCTTGTCTATCATTCAACAAAGCAGATAGCGCCATCCTTTTCTAGCTCCATAACGTTGCTGATCGTTTATTAACAATGTAAAAATATAATTTATTAACAAAATATTCAATCGTAATTAAGAATTTGTATTATTCAGTCATTAAAATATACTTTCTCGACGAATGAAATATAGCGCTATCTCTTTCTCGCTTTGCTCCGTTGCCAGACCGTCTTTTAACAATGTAGAATTAATAATTAATTAACAAAATATTTTATCTTTAGTATGAAAGCTGTTGTAGCTATGGTGAAAGTGATATTTTCGAGCTCAAAATTTAAGTGATTTTACTCTATATTTTGTGAATATTTGAAGTTTGGTTTTTGTTTTAACGGAAGTTTCATTATCAATTTATCTAAATTTGAAATTATTTGTTTTATTCTGATTCATAGTTTCAGATTGAAGATTTGTGTTGAAATTGAAGTGAACATAACCTACATAATATTTGGACGATTTGTGACAAAATCAGGAAATTGAAGAAGTTTTGGGCAATAGCCTGTTTTTTCTTTTCGACTATTGTATTGTTCGCTCTATCTAATAAATAAATAAATAAATAAAATCCATTATAGAATTATTGAAAAATATAATTTTTGCTCAATAAAATATAATTGATTATTTGACCGAGGGAAGTGAGGTCTAAGATTCAAGTCGACGGTTTGGCATTTCTCTTAATGTTTGAATGTTCAAATGTTCATATGTTGTGCATTTACGGCGAAACGTGGTAATAGATTTTCATGAAATTTGACGTTGTTCTGCTATCTTTCTCCATTGACATTATTGACCGAGCGAAGTGAGGTCTAAGATTCATGTCGACGGTTTGGCATTTCTCTTAATTTTTAAATGTTTGAATGTTTAAATGTTTAAATGTTTATATGTTTATATGTTGTGCAATTTACGTTTACGTTACGTTTACGGCGAAACGTGGTGATAGATTTTCATGAAATTTGACAGGTATGTTCCTTTTCTAATTGCGCGTCGACGTATATACAAGGTTTTTGAAAATTTTGCATTTCAAGGATAATATAAAAGGAAAGGAGCCTCCTCTATACGCCATATTAGAGTAGAAATCAGACTACAGAATTATTCATCATAAATCAGCTGACAAGTGATTACACAGATGTGTGGAGAAGCCAGTCTATTACTGTATTTCCATAAGGTCTATAGTTCCAATCACGGTATTTAGATGAAAATATAATTCTTCTTCTATATACCGTGGTTCCAATCAGGTAATTGTGGATGAGAATACTGCATGAGGTCTACTGTTCACAGAACTACTAGTTCTAAACGAGAAGAACAGAATAGAGTCTTATAGAAGTCTATAGAACTCATATAGAAGTCTTTGGGGTGATTTACAGCGTTTATTTAGGATTTTCGTTAAATAATAATTATATATTAATTAGCATTTGAATAAATGCATTCTCTATTTAATTCCATCAGTAAAATGTTAATATTACATCATAAACCTGTATCAGCTACGTCTATAGAAGGCATTGACAAGACAGAG
>NW_024093019.1:0-13305 GCF_014356525.2 Nilaparvata lugens | reverse complement strand
GAATTTTTTAAATAGACCTCATGAGAAGAGAGAAAAATTGTGATTACCTTTTAAAATGAAAGAATTTGCTAAAGGAATAGTTAGCGACCGAGCGATAAAGCTTACTTATCAGTAACTGTATATTAGATAAGAGTACCGTTCTGTACCGAATATTTTCTAGAAAATTATTCAATAAAATTATAATTATTCTGCAAATAAAGCACGAATTATTTACGAATTGCTCATTGAATTTGAGGTTACACTTTGTTTACTATCGATCAGATGTTTTTAAAACAGTTCGAACACAGCTGACTGATTCAAAGTATTGTCAAATGTCATGCTGGCTTCACGCAAGATATAATACCATTTCTAAAAATTATAAAACTATCAATAAAGGACCAAGAATTTCGAATAAAAAAATAAATGTATGTATTATCGTTGAAATTATTTATTATTTAAGAAATTATATTATATGTCAGGTCTTATTGTAACTAACTAGGTCATAGCATGAACAGTATATTATTGATAAAACGGCAGAAATTAATTATAACAGTCTCAAACATAATAAATTTGTATAAGAATATCAATTTATTAATGATTCATTCAACTGAACCACATGGTAATTAAATCTCTTTGGCAAGCCTAAGCCAATCATAGTGCATAGAAATAGCACCAAAAGGTGATCGTTTGAAAGCAACACATGTTAATCTACTATCAGACAACAAACCTGCCTTATCATATACGCTAGCACATGTACATTGTATGAGAGGAACTATGTCTAGAAGATTAAGCAGTTTTAAGAATTACATAAATTGATTATTATTGTAATTAAGGAATTATATTCTACTGCCTGCCACTGACGTCACGTCTACGTCACAATCGTTCTACCAATGGCAAATTTTTATGCAAATTTATTACATCGAGATTCTCAGAAGAAAGGTCTAGCCAAGAGCTTAGAGAAAAGACAGCACTTCCCTTTTGAAATCCTCACCGTTCAGATCTCTTATAGTTACCAAGACCTATTCGTAAAAATTTCTTGTTCGATTTTTATATGTTTTATTTGTGAGCCAATATTTTAGGCCAATCTATTTGTTATTTGTAAATTTATTTTTTCATCAATCGATAAATTAAAAGTTTAAAGTAAATTATCCCTTAATTAATTCGGTGAAGGAGATATTTAAATTAAAATTCCACACGTGCTGAAACCGAAGCCTGGATTGCTGCCGATCAAACGATTTTTGATCTAAAGAAGAAAACCACGACCACCAAGGAATTTCACGTGAGTTATAAGTTTAAAAGGGGCCCCAATCTACGCTTCGAAAATATTTCAGTGCAGAAACATAAATTTTTCTTCGTTAAATTATTGGCCACGCCGACAAGCGCTTTTAGCATTAAGAGCCTAGAATTTATCCATAAGAATTTCTAAGAATTGTAGTTGATTAGCTATCCTCCGCTGCCAGAACCACGACCCTGAGCATTAAAAAATATATTTATAATTCATTTTTCACTATTTTTTCAAAACTGTTAAATTTTATCAATTGTAAAATTCTGTCGAATCACGCATGGTATCATGCAAGCACAAGAAAATTTTTAACTCTTTTGTTAATGCTAAATTATTATCGATCTGTAAATCAAATTCTGAATCTGCACTGTATGATCATATATTTTATTATAATATATTCCAGTTTTGTTAATTCGTTTTCTGAGTTCGATTATTTCTTAAGCCTGTCAATTATTGTATCTGATACGTTCTATCTCATCAAGAACCGATCGAATACGATCATTGAAATAATTGAATTAAGCTGGATATTGGAACAGGTCTAAGTGGATGTAGCGAGTGGGGTCAGATCGAGATATTTATTCTTTGTCCTTACCTGCTCATATATCAGCTTTTATCTGTTACCAACCTCGACTTAGGAGCGAACACATCAACTGTACAGCAGATGCAGCCAGAGATCATATAAATTCCTACAATAGAGCTTAAAACCCGACAAGACTCTGTTCTCGAAGTATATTCTGAATGATATTTGGTCCAAATACCATATTTTAATCCTTCAGAACTTATTAGAGACGCAGTCCCGTAAATTATCTACATCGGGATTTTTGCTCGACCTGTATGATTCTGTATGCTCATTCTTCACAGGTAATAATTTTAAGGTATCCGTATTCAGTGTTTAGCGATCGCTACACTGCTTATAAAAATTTCATCACTATACAATTTGTCATTAGAAGAATCAAGGGTGAGCGAGCGTTTAGGCCTCCCGCGATTCCGACAATTGTATTGAATCTTGTAGTGAATCAATCAGTCTGGTGTACACTCAGCGTCCACACACACAATTGCAAAATTTATAGCCTCTACACCGTTGATTCAGTACAAGATTCACCATACATACGTGAGGCATTTAAATACAGCATTACATCACCCTACGTGTATTGTCCTATCCTTGGAGGTGAGAGTGACTCCCCCAGGAAGAGCTTTACATGATTTGGCGCCCAACGTGGGGCGCCAAATCATGTAAAGCTGTATTTTTACTACGCGTAACCTTTGCGAGTTCATTGACCTGTTGCATCTCCCGTAATTTATGAATGAATCCACTTTCAAAAAACAATTCAGTGGTTTAAATGTGGTTAATTATCGTCTACAATGTATAATTGATAGTTACCAACGGTTAGTTTCCTGTGAAATATGTTTTTAATACCAGAACCAAGTTATAAAATTTGTTCAAATTTAGTACGGGAATCAAGGACTTGCATACCTCCATGGTCATCGCTTCAGAGATCATCCTCCAACGAATAATGGTGCCGTAGGAGAAGAAGAAGCATTGAACGATATGATTAAAGAAAGGAAACAACTGAACGAAACACTAAACAATATGAATAAGAACTACGACCAAATGAAGGAAGACAATAAACAATCAAAGGAAGAAATGAAGGAGGAAATTCAAGAGGTAAAGAAAGAAAAGAAACAAATAAATGAAACACTAAACAATATGATTACAGATGCCAAACAAGCAAATGAAAAACTAAAGGGAAGGTATGAACAGAGTTTTGAGAAATTGGATCAACAGTCGAAGGGAGCAGCGGAAGAAAGCAGGACGGTAACATGGCAAATTGAGGAGGAATGTCAAACAATTTAAATCAATATTGGACCAGAGACTGAACCCATGCATGTGAAAGCAGACAAACTCGAAGGAGAGATCATAAAACAAGCAAGCGAACGTGATACATGTATGAAAAACCAACCCACCGAGAATGTCAAGACTGAAGTTGCACCGCACGCCGCAGGATGCCGAGAGAGACCGGACGACATCGCCCGCCAAGCCGAGGACGTCATCCATAGCATGGAGGGACAGCCCGCATCACCGCCCGCAGAATGCCAAGACGAGCCGGACGACATCACCCGCCAAGCTGTGGAAGACACCCATCAGGTAGAGGGACAGCCTGTACCACCGCGCGCAGGACACCAGGAGTCCAAGGACATTGCCCGCCGAGTAGAAGAGCAGCCCGGACCGCCGACCGCACGTATCTCCGAGCCACCAAGGACAACACCTGCAACAGATAAACCCAGCACTCATGAAGATAGTTCACAAAACAATAGAAGTAAATTGAAAACCTACAACAAATTGAAATCACAACTGAAAATAAAAACCTATAAATCAAAACCATACACAAGCAGCAAAACAATTCAAGAAAGAGGAAAAATATCTAAAAGGATCTATTTACACCGCCATCATGTTAGGCTAAAATTGAATATCAAATTTCTCCCCGCCATACAGAAAAGAAAAATCGTCTCAAGAAGAACCTACCTACACCGCCGTCATGTCAGGTTAAAATCTTACATCAAAGTTTCTACCAGCATGCAAGGAAAAAAGAAGACGGTACCAAGAAGGACCTACAATCACCGCAGTCATGTCAGGTTGAAATCAAACAGACTGTACACTAGCATGCAGAGAAGGAAAATATTATTTAGAAAGAACCCACAGACACCACCGGCATGTCAGGTTTAAAAAGATCAAACTGCATGTTACAGGCCGACAAAGAGGAAATACATTTGTAAGAAATGATCTACACCACAGGCATGTCCGTTTTAAGCAAAGTTTAGTAAAACGGATAGTTGCAAATTGGAATGGAAACTTGAAACAAATACCGAAATCAAATTTAGATGGGGGCTTGAGGAGAAAATAATTTCGAATTAACTGAAAATTACATTTGAGGAATACATCAACTATCAAACTTCTTCATAATCACAGCCTACCCATCGAATCATATCTTTGCATACTGGAATCTTTCTACTGCAGCCTAATCAACATAACCTAAACATCGCCGCATCTCAGCTAATGAGGAAAATATTATAATTCCACATCAAATGAAGAAATTATTATCAACTCTAAGTCAAGAAAATAAAACTACGAAACAACTTTAAAAATTTACCAACCTGATCAAGACATCTGCCTCGTGTCATAGTCATCATAGAAACAGTCGCCTAGTTATATCCCGCACAACTGAAAAACAGAAACAAGAGTTATATTATCCACAGAAAATAATTATAAATTAGAAATAACATGAAATTAGTAGTGAATAGGAGGAAAGAAAATAAACAAAGTTTATTTGAAAAAATGTGTAAATCTAACCTCGAAATACCGAATCGATAGAAAAATCTATTCAGAACCAAAGCCTGTTCGATAATTTTCTTCGTCACACCAACCAATGTGTGCGAAATCATAGAGTCAATGTAAAGGAATCAAAGCAATATCGTTATTAATTATTGTAACCTATTATTTAATGTGAAATTATAAGTAAAAAACGCAACCAAAAATATATATTTATGTTAAATTGCACGGAATGCGCATGTTATATGTCATATAAATGTATCTCTAAAAAGCTCAAAAGAAAATGAAATTCTTACCTTTAAATATAAAATTTGTATCGTTGCATCAAAAGATCATGAATTGTAATTCAAATTGATAAATGTAATCTTGAAGACGTAATATTTGTAACCAGCATTGATAAAAATCAGAAATCACTTCCAGTGTAACCCTGTTCGTACACAACATACTAAGCGCAAATGAGAAATTGCTCGAGTCAAACGGTAGTCAATTGTCAAGTCACCGAAGTAAAATCACACTCTCACCCAATTTATGTAAAAGCCAAAACAAAGAGTCGAAACCTGAAATAACCATGAAAAATGATGAAAATCTATATTTGTTGCAAATACTGTTTGAATCTTAAGAGGATAATATGTGAAATTTTGTATATTTGTATAGTTATGGGTCTGCTCATAAGCCACCGTGAATGGAAGTTGTGGAGTTATTTTAATGAAGGATCCAAAGAGACCTCATAATTATTGTATTTCGATTGTATCCAATGGAAGGAACAATCAATTATTTATTTTCTCGTAGCCAAAAGTGCACGATATATTGTTTTTAGTGTTAAGTGTGGAGTTTTCGTAGAAGTAAGGAGATGAAATAGTGTATTCATCACAATATCGGATTTTTTAAATAGTCATTGTTTTGACTCGTCTCTCAATTACCTATTTAAAATATCCTGGGGGCTTTTGTGTGATGAATTTTTTAAATAGACCTCATGAGAAGAGAGAAAAATTGTGATTACCTTTTAAAATGAAAGAATTTGCTAAAGGAATAGTTAGCGACCGAGCGATAAAGCTTACTTATCAGTAACTGTATATTAGATAAGAGTACCGCTCTGTACCAAATATTTTCTAGAAAAATTATTCAATAAAATTATAATTATTCTGCAAATAAAGCACGAATTATTTACGAACTGCTCATTGAATTTGAGGTTACACTTTGTTTACTATCGATCAGATGTTTTTAAAACAGTTCGAACGCAGCTGACTGATTCAAAGTATTGTCAAATGTCATGCTGGCTTCACGCAAGATATGATACCATTTCTAAAAATTATAAAACTATCAATAAAGGACCAAGAATTTCAAATAAAAAAATAAAATGTATGTATTATCGTTGAAATTATTTATTATTTAAGAAATTATATTATATGTTAGGTCTTATTGTAACTAACTAGGTCATAGCATGAACAGTATATTATTGATAAAACGGTAGAAATCAATTATAACAGTCTCAAACATAATAAAATTTGTATAAGTATATTAATTTATTAATGATTCATTCAACTGAACCACATGGTAATTAAATCTCTTTGGCAAGCCTAAGCCAATCATAGTGCATAGAAATAGCACCAAAAAGGTGATTGTTTGAAAGCAACACATGTTAATCTACTATCAGACAACAAACCTGCCTTATCATATACGCTAGCACATGTACATTGTATGAGAGGAACTATGTCTAGAAGATTAAGCAGTTTTAAGAATTACATAAATTGAATTATTATTGTAATTAAAGGAATTATATTCTACTGCCTGCCACTGACGTCACGTCTACGTCACAATCGTTCTACCAATGGCAAATTTTTATGCAAATTTATTACATCGAGATTCTCAGAAGAAAGGTCTAGCCAAGAAGCTGAGAGAAAAGACAGCACTTCCCTTTTGAAATCCTCACCGTTCAGATCTCTTTATAGTTACCAAGACCTATTCGTAAAAATTTCTTGTTCGATTTTATATGTTTTATTTGTGAGCCAATATTTTAGGCCAATCTATTTGTTATTTGTAAATTTATTTTTTCATCAATCGATAAATTAAAAGTTTAAAGTAAATTATCCCTTAATTAATTCGGTGAAGGAGATATTTAAATTAAAATTCCACACGTGCTGAAACCGAAGCCTGGATTGCTGCCGATCAAACGATTTTTGATCTAAAGAAGAAAACCACGACCACCAAGGAATTTCACGTGAGTTATAAGTTTAAAAGGGGCCCCAATCTACGCTTCGAAAATATTTCAGTGCAGAAACATAAATTTTTCTTCGTTAAATTATTGGCCACGCCGACAAGCGCTTTTAGCATTTAAGAGCCTAGAATTTATCCATATAGAATTTCTAAGAATTTGTAGTTTGATTAGCTATCCTCCGCTGCCAGAACCACGACCCTGAGCATTTAAAAAATATATTTATAATTCATTTTTCACTATTTTTTCAAAACTGTTAAATTTTATCAATTGTAAAATTCTGTCAAATCACGCATGGTATCATGCAAGCACAAGAAAATTTTTAACTCTTTTGTTAATGCTAAATTATTATCGATCTGTAAATCAAATTCTGAATCTGCACTGTATGATCATATATTTTATTATAATATATTCCAGTTTTGTTAATTCGTTTTCTGAGTTCGATTATTTCTTAAGCCTGTCAATTATTGTATCTGATACGTTCTATCTCATCAAGAACCGATCGAATACGATCATTGAAATAATTGAATTAAGCTGGATATTGGAACAGGTCTAAGTGGATGTAGCGAGTGGGGTCAGATCGAGATATTTATTCTTTGTCCTTACCTGCTCATATATCAGCTTTTATCTGTTACCAACCTCGACTTAGGAGCGAACACATCAACTGTACAGCAGATGCAGCCAGAGATCATATAAATTCCTACAATAGAGCTTAAAACCCGACAAGACTCTGTTCTCGAAGTATATTCTGAACGATATTTGGTCCAAATACCGTATTTTAATCCTTCAGAACTTATTAGAGACGCAGTCCCGTAAATTATCTACATCGGGATTTTTGCTTGACCTGTATGATTTTGTATGCTCATTCTTCACAGGTAATAATTTTAAGGTATCCGTATTCAGTGTTTAGCGATCGCTACACTGCTTATAAAAATTTCATCACTATACAATTTGTCATTAGAAGAATCAAGGGTGAGCGAGCCTCCCGCCTCCCGCCTTTAGGCCTTTAGGCCTCCCGCGATTCCGACAATTGTATTGAATCTTGTAGTGAATCAATCAGTCTGGTGTACACTCAGCGTCCACACACGCAATTGCAAAATTATAGCCTCTACACCGTTGATTCAGTACAAGATTCACCATACATACGTGAGGCATTTAATACAGCATTACATCACCCTACGTGTATTGTCCTATCCTTGGAGGTGAGAGTGACTCCCCCAGGAAGAGCTTTACATGATAATAGAAGGTTAGGGACGGCAGACAATGGTCCGCTGTGCCCTGGGGAGATGGGAGGATAGGGACGGCAGACAACGGTCCGCTGTGCCCTGGGGAGACGGGAGGATAGGGACGGTAGACGACGGTCCGCTGTGCCCTGGGGAGATGGAAGGATAGGGATGGCAGCTAACGGGCCGCTGTGCCCTGGGAGGGTGAGAGGATAGGGATGGCAGCCAATGGGCCTCTGCCCTGGGAGGATGGAAGGTTAGGGATGGCAGCCAACGGGCCGCTGTGCCCTGGGAGGATGGAAGGTTAGGACGTACGGCAGCCAACGGGCCGCTGTACAAGGACAGGAGGTCAGGGATGTACGGCAGCCAACGGGCCGCTGTACAGGAGAGGAGGGTTGGGAGCGGAATGCTGTGGTCTGGGGCTCGTCCGGCGTTGATATACTCTCCCAAAGTAGAGGGGATGGAGTTTCGCCACCACCAGAGGCGGTAAGAATCGTCTCGATGCGTGGAAGATGGTGCGCCATCGGTACCCTCCTTATCTCCACGGTCAGCTAGCTTTGCTGATAGCCAAGCATCTTTCAATAATATTATTAATTAATTTTTCGTCACAATTTTACTTTGTGACACCCCACTCCTACTTGTTGTGGGGGGGGGGGATCGGAGCCCTCTATGGCACCACCTTAAAAGGCGTGAGCCATCTAGGCATCACCTGAAGAGGTGTACACCTCTCAGGCATCACCTTTAGAGGTGTATGCCGCTTACTATGCACGTCATCTATACCTGGTCCACAGGTACATATTTACACTGTCCATCTGGTAATCAGACTTCTATATGTGGTCGAACTGCTCGTCTGCACTTGCCTGGTGTTGTGTTGCGGTGGCACAGCACTGGATCCATATTTTTAAACAAGCCTTGTCTGGGATCCTGTGGGACTATCTCTTTGACAGTCAAAGGGTGTGTTAAAAAAAGTCTAAATGAGGAATATATTATAATGAATAGAAAGCTAGTAAATAAAGTTATGGCTGACAATCTAAACAAACTCCTGTGTTCATAGAAAAAGAACTCTGGGTAAGAATCTGATTGAGATTTCAAAGAATCAAAGATTTGACGGTTTTAGGGCAAAACATACCGTGAAACATTTTAATTTTTAAGAGATTATTGATAACACATAAATGATCATTATTGTTGAATATTTTCTCTGATTGAGAAGGAAAAATTAATTGAAGAAAGAAGAAAACGGGCAACTACTCAATTATCATTAGATCGCTAGGCTATGATTACTGGAAAAATAAATTGTTTGAATCTCAAAGAAAGAAAAGTGAGCATAAAATAGCTGCAGATGAATATGCGAGCTTGGATGAATATCGTAGCTCGGTTGAGAAATGCTACAGAAAATAATCTTCATTAGCAAAAGCGGCGAGCAGCGAATGTTCGGCGTTCGGCGAACTATTCGTCTAGATATTTGACGATTAACGAGCACACATCTACAAACATGCGTGGTTTGCCGAGCAGTTGCTCGTTTTGGGAATAGCAAATACTTGTCAACTGAATGTCATCTACCGTCAACATGAAACAGCTAAGGTGAACGTGATATTTTCGAGCTCAAAATTTAAGTGGTTTCATTCTTTATTTTGTGAATTTGAAGTTTGTTTTATGTTTTTAAGAAAGTTTTACTATGAATCTATCCAAATTTAAAATTGTTTGTTCTATTCTAATCTATATTCTTAGATTCTGATTTGGTGTAGGAATTAAAATGGACATAATCTATGTATAAGCTTAATACTTGGACAATTTGAAACTGAATTAGAAAATTGGAAAAGTTTGAGGCAATAGCCTGTTTTTTCTTTCTTGATCATTGTATTGTTTGTGCTAACCAAATAAATAAATAAACATGGATCTCGATATTGAAGATGCTCTTCATGCTCATTCTGCTTTTATAAATAAACCAAACTAACCCTATGTACCCGGGTCAATAGGACATGAAAAGCACTAGAATTTTACCTTCAATTGATTAAAAAAAAAATTTGTAGAAATATTTAAATAATTCAGTAACCTGGACGGGACTGGTTATTATCTATAGTTTTCATCAAGATTTGAATCATTCATTAACTAGCAGGTAACCCGTGCTCAGCAAGTGCCTATTTTAAAAGTTGAAGAATTAAAAACTAGAGCGAGTAGAATCTTGAAGAACTTGAAGTAGGCCTAAAACATCTTCGGTTAATTATATGCAAAATTTCAAGTTAATTTCAATCTAGTAGTTTAGGCGTCATGATGCATGAAACATAATTTTCCTATCCCGTACGTGTAAAAGCCAGTTTTTTCTTTATTATAATATAGATAAGTTCTTCAACTTGGTACTAACATACGTGGGCATACAAGGAAAATCGACTTAATTCATTAAAGTAAATTGCTCAGAAAATCAATTTCTTATTATTCTAACATAAATCATAATTTCCTTATAGTGATTTTTCACAAAATAATATCATACTGCAAGAAATGAAATATTCTTCATTTGTTTGATAATTGATTATTTGATTTGACATCCATAGTTAATACAATTAATTCAAAATAATGAAAAATCAAAGTTTGGAAAAATTGCACTTAGTGCATTTTCCTTGTACGCCCATGAAAATAAAGTGACAGAACGCAAATCTTGTTTAGAAACCTTCCTGAACTTAATGCCAACCTTACAAAATTGGACTGGGTATTAATTTAGTTACCAATTTTAACCATCTGTTTCGGAGAGGTAGTATCTCTAAAATTATATCAACATATAGTAGTATAGTAGTACAAGTAGTATATCAACATATGGTATGTACATTTCACATGAAAATTCGTCCACTTTGATGTGTTCAAAAGTCCACACCGACCGGGAAAACAACGAGCACGAATAATATGTTCACTGCTTGCCGAATACCAAACATCCATCCACATTACTCGTGATTCGGCGAGTATGCTAGGTGTTCGCCTAATGCCGCATGTCTGGAGCCGGCTGAAACAACGAGCACGAATTTTCGCTGCTTGCTGAATAGACAAAATCCATCCACACTACTAGGCTAGCGACTCGGCGAGTCGCTGCTCGGTGTTTGTCGAATGATGCATGTCTGGAGCCGGCTAAACTAGTAATGGCATGAGAGGTGATTCACTTCATAGATAGATATCATACCAAACCCAATAACAAACAAATTTGATACTACATATACGGTACGTCTTGTAACAACTCAACTCAGCCCACCCTCTTCTGATTGGTGAAAAACTCGAAATGTAACACTTGTTGCATGAATACTTTAGACACCGCCTACTCTCTCCTGATTGGCCACAGTGTATTTTGTAATAACTGAAATTTGAAACTCTGTCAATAGGTAGCAGTATTTGTTGGATGGAGAGTTCAAATAGAAGGGTTAGCCATTCACTTCTTGAATTCATCGATAGTCTTCAATAAGTTTTGTAAAAGTGTTTTGCGCTTCACAGTTAACTGTATCATAATGTGAAATTAGTGTTTTATAATATGAAAAATGTGATTTGATGGCTTATGGGTTGTAAATAGATATTTAGTGTGAATATAGAACTAAATTTTGTTTCGCCTTTTTTCTCTCTAACATTATTTTTCGATACTTTATGTTTCTTTATTCCACAAATCGAACATTATTAACAGAAGAGAAGAACTTGAGTTACCTATCTGAAAAAATGAATTCGCGAGCCTCCAAGAAAATAAGCTCCTCCACATTATTCCAGGACCTATGGAGCTATGAAGAGAGAAAAAAACAACATTTGTTTGAATCCTTCCAATTTATTCATGAACTCAATTCAAATTCAAAGTTTTATTTCAAATGTGGTGAAAGAAAGACGCTAATTTATTCCTCCTTCACAACATTCTATGAAACGGGATCTTTTAACATGTCAGGAGGCAGAGTATCGCATAAAAATAATATTGTGATATCCTCCAATCCTAGGAATAATTTTGGTTCATCTATGGACTTCATATCTAGTGGTTCTGAATCCGCTGTAGGATGGGGTAAAATGAGAGTTCAATCACGAATTTTCCTTTCTTGTTTCACGTTTAAGTCTGTGATAATGACAGGAAGGCATTATTGTCACTTTTCCATTTTCACCGCCTTTTTGATGGTAGATAGCTGTGATTGAAGTTATCCTTTATATGATATCTAATCATTGTTAATGATCAACTGTAGCTCAAATAACATATTTTATTTCCAAGGAAATATTTTATCATGATTAATTAATAATTACCTACAATTGAGATTAAATTATAATCGAGTGGATCAATATTCCTTCATACGGTAGTCTACGAGCAAATCGGGTACGGTGTGGAGTTAGAAAAGGATAGAACTTTCTACTTTCCAATGACAGACGAGGATAGCAAATCAATGTTGGTCGTAATGCTGGCTTTAAAAATTGAATATCAATATAGGAGCCCTTGATTCATCAATCTGGCTCTGCTGTTCACAGTTTATTGTATTTTTTATTGAATTATCAAGATCTTCTGGATTATTGTTTGTTTCCCACATTGCCAATACAATGAGACCTACAATTCTAGACAAGGAAAAATTAATTGAAAAGGAAGAAAATGGGTTTGTTCAATACTCAATTGTCATTGAATCGGAAGGCTATGATTATTGGAAAAATAAATTGTATTTAGCCTGATATAATTGTATCATAATTTGTAGAGATAATTTGCAGGTAACCAACACATTAGAATCGACTATATAAATCTAAAGCTAACAGTTGAGGTTTGACTCTGATTTCAAATAACAATCCAATCATGAATTCTCCAGACTCATGTCAGAATTAAATCTTAGACTCAATTAATCTAGGCTAAATCCATTGGAATATGTTCACATCAAGATTGAAACCACTCTAGAGATGAATCGTGACATATCACCACGTTAGCCATTAATAGAACAGTAGATACTGATTTAGAACATAATGTGGTTCTTGGAAAGCTCCATTCCAAAAAGCATAAGTGTAACTTCAAAGGTGAGAGCGTTACGTGCTGCTCTAATTGAATCAATTCCAATGTTGATTTTCCTGCAATCAAGTCCCAGTTTACTTGATTATTTTTGCTGGCCCAGGTCTGTTGCCATTCGTTATTCCCACTCTAGATATTGCTTTAATCGATGTGATTTAATTACATAGTAAACTATAAACATGTTTACTCAACCTACTCCGCAGCTCACTCGGAGTCAGAGGGTGGATCAACATTTTTGTTTTGTTTACTCGATCAACTAATTTGGTTCTATTGATTCACAATGAAGTATTGGAG
>NW_024093018.1:0-14096 GCF_014356525.2 Nilaparvata lugens | reverse complement strand
CCAAAAAAGATGGGCGTTCTTGGATTAACCATAAAAATCAATCAATCTTCCGGTATATTATTTTCTTGTCAAATTTATGAACGAATAGGCTAGAACATTAATTTGTAATTACGAAGCTATCGAAACATAAAAACGAGCAGATGTTTCAATCAGTCTTTTCGAAATTTTCTTGACGGACTCATTAACAGATAAAAAATTAAACATTATTTTATTGAACGAAAATCCAAAGTTGAGTGCTTAAAATACAAAATTTGTAATTACAAAGCTATCAAGAATGCATGGAGATGAATGTTCTTGAAACAACAAAAATCAATCAGTTCTCCTGAATATTTTTTTCAATAAATACAACATTCATAATATTAATGAGCTATCTAGAATACAAAGAGACGGATGTTTCCGGAAACAAACCCAACAAAAATCAAATCAAACCTCCCAAATCTTTTTTGACAGATCCATCAACAAATATAAAGTTTCCAATTACGGAGCTATTGAGAATTTTTGTCCTTCTGAATCTATTTTGACAGATTCATCAACGAATACAAAATTTGTAATTATCGAGAAGGCTTGCGCATAAACAAAGTTACTATGAAGGCAAGAGAGTGGGCCGGAAAGGCAAATAATTTATCGGTGCAAAACAGGCCCGAAATTCATTAAATTAGAGAGTCTATTATGGCCTTTACAGATTATTTATACAGAGCATTTATTCAAGCAAGCCGGGGACTTACACCTGATCTGTGTAAGCACTGGGAAGAAGTCTACTTCATTGTCTACTAAATTACGCGGCAACGCGACTGGCTTCAGTCGTTGCAAAATTAATGCCAAGCAATTCATTAATGAAAGGGTGGCGTTATTCACAGCATGTGTACGTTTATCGCCTCTCACACTCTTTCTCTCTCACATACACCCTACCTCTCATAATCTATCTCTCTCCTACCTTCAGACGCACCCCTCTACACCTCTTCCTACCAACACACACCTTTCGCCTACCCGCAAAAGATATACACTCATAGTGATAACATTCTCCCATCCGCCAAATTATTTCCTCACCGCACACTTCAGGTAGTATATGATTTCATTTTCCCCAAAGGAATCTGCATAAAATCTAGTGGAATTGATTTATTTAGAAGAGTGCTGTGTGTCCTAATTCATTGAGACTCTACAGTGATAGATAATTTCATAATAATTCAGGTAGTATTTTAATAATTTGATTTTCCCTAAAGGAATCCTAATGAATTGATTCACTCTGGATAATAGAATATAGAGACTCCACAGTGATAGATAATTTTATAATAATTCAGGTAGTATATAATTCCATTTTCCCTGAAGGAATCCTAATGAAATTGACCCATTCTGGAGGAATGCTGAGACTCTACAATTATTATGATCAATTGATCACGATTCCTTGTTTGAGAAGACTCTTTCAGGCTTTGTTTGTAATATAAATGAATATTATGATTTGGAAACTCTTGATAATGTTATAACTAGCCGAGACTGGACGTTTAATCGAAAAAATAAAGTGTGCCATCACAGTAATTCTATGGAGGAAAATCATATAATAGTAAAGATGATCAAGTTATTATGAAACATTTAGGAGATGGTGACACATGAATTTGATGACATTCACATGAGCTCTGAACAATGAACTTTGACATGTTGTATACAAATATATTTTAAATTAAAATACACAACTTCTTGTGAAATTATCCAAGTAAATTTGAAAGAGCAGAGAGCAAGTCGAGAAAACAATTGAACATATGAAAATGTAATTCAATTTCTCGTTGTATATCCATACTTTTTCACTTTCAAATTGATAGTCTGAAGATGACCAACAACAGGTCGAAACAATCGTCACTACCAATGTAAGTGCATTTTCACTCCAAAAGTGTTTTTAAAATTCAAGTTAAATTCAATTTCAACTATGATGCTAACTCAAAAAGAGTAAATGCAGAAAGAGGACTTCTGACATGGATAGATAGATTTGCAGTTGGAATTCATCAGTACTTGCATTTATAGGGTTGGAAATTATGTAGGTTGATTTGAAAGAACATAAAAAAATCGTGAAAACATGTAACCATACAAAAATGTTATTCAATACCAACTATGATGCCAGCATGAAAGAAGTGGAATGCAAAACGAGACAGTAGGGCTGCTTATTTCAAAACATGTACTGCTATTGTATTGCTGTGAACAATATGGAAATCCTGAAGGGAAAAGGAAATATGAGGACCCCATGTTTGAATTCTGCAAAGAGACCTTCTTTGCATGCATTTCAACCCATGGAAACACCCCTGGTAACCTCAGACAAACCTCGTTCAGACACGTTCAATATATGAAAAAGCGGGAAGATCTCAAGGGTTTCAGACACCCTCACTGCACTACTCGTAATCTCATATGATGACATAGAAGAAAGGGGTGTGATGACGTGTAGATGGCTGTGATAATTAGAGCGAGGATGAAAGACATGAAAGATGCTGTCTGATGAGCAGAAGAGCAGCCTGAAGTTCACTGATTAGACTAAATGATGGGTGAAATGCAGTGGAAAACTTGAGGGGTGTTCATCAACCAAGGGGTGGTGAGGAATTTAGAAAAGCGGTGGCAGCGGTGGGATATTCCTCCACCGAAGTTCGCGCATGTGCGTCTGATCTCAGGTTCTTGCATGACTAGCTTATCTTTTAGTAAGGAGTATGCTCTCCCACCTCTTATCAAACTGAAGGTCACATCATTAGTAGATGATCGGCTTATCACTGCACTACCCCTGTCAACCCTGCTTCCTGATTTGACTAATAATGTCTTCGCCTACACCTTGGTTCCCCTACATTCTTACACTTTTTGAGGTGAAACTTGTGAAGAAGGGTGGATTGATTCTAGAAAAAAGATGCGACATATAAGAACGTAGGATGTCTTTGAACTAAAGATCACTTGGAGTTTGTCTGGAGTAAAGTGTGAGTTTAAGTTCCGGTTGCACAAAAGCCGGTCAAATTTCAATCATGATTAATTTCACGAGAACCAATCGGAGAAGGCCTTCTAGAAAAGACGGCTTTTCTGATTGGTTCTCGTGAAATTGATCACGGTTGAAATTCAACCAGCTCTTGTGCAGCCGGCACTAATTCTACAACTGTGATCATATTCATTGAAATCTGCTCACCATAATTATTTCGTGGTAGAGTGCTTAAATTATGAAAGAGAACCACTAAAGTTGGAATCAATTTCTTGAGGGACTGTTTGTTAATCCATTGGGAACAACTAGGCCCTAATTCTTCTGTAGAATGTCTAATTATATGTTTAATGTTCAATCATGTTTAATTATAAATTTGCAACTCTTGTTATGAAATATGAATTGATAATACATATTTATGATACATGATACCATGAATGTCATTCATGTTACCATTAGACTATTCAAGTCACATTAGACAAAACTTAACTACTTTTCATTTTGATCAAAGAGATTGTCATATTGCCTTTGTTATAATACTTTAAAATGTTTCAAGCAATGAAGATTACGATTTGATTAATTCTATTTGAAGAGTAGGAAGGAATGACACTGAAGTAAGAAACTCACTTTGTGTGGAAGGAAAGCGATACCCTCGGATAATAAACATTTTTTGTCAAGTTTGAGAAATCACATGCAATTAGCAAGAATAGTAAAACTCTACTCACCTAACATGTGGACAGGGATGGAATGCTGTTGGATTGTCTTGGGCTGAGAACTTTGGTAAGGATCCTTGTAGGAGTGCTAGTCGGAAGATCAACAGTGCACTCATCTGAAACAAACAACAAATTTATATTCCAAAAGAATATAGGTTTCTTTATCATTCTATGGTATGATGGAGTAAACCGTAAGGGCTCTACGTAGAATAAATATCATTCCCCGACATTCTTCTGTTTTTCATGTTATTTTTGAATTTATTCACAATGAAGACAATGGGTTTCCCCAAATATGTCTCCTTTACAATAAGAATCTCATATACAAATGAAAGAAGAATCATGAAAATGATACAAATGAAAGAAATAATACTTATGCGAAAAATAATACAGAATGAAGTAAAATGAATAAATAATAAGATAATCTAATTGCTTTGGATAAAAAATAGCATAATATATGACTGTTCAGTCATTTTTGTTTTATTAATTGTGAAGAATGACATAAACTACAAAATAACATCATGTTACTTTGTGATAAAGGTAAGTAAGATGTAAAATGTAAGATGTAGGATTTGAAATGTATGTGAGATGTGATCCCAACATCAACCTATTGAAGGCAGACACTCGAAACTATTACAGACCTCGCCATACTAGTCACTTATTAATATACTTCCACTATCCCTGTCCATGACTGGTGTATGTGAAAGAGATTTTCCCAGTGTGGAAAGACTACTGAGTTTCACAGAACAAGATTCAGATAATGAGGAAAACAATAAATTGATATAAACTTACCGCTACAAGAACTTTGGCCGCGCGACGAGTGAATTTGACAGCCTCGTCACTTCGTTTCCCGTCGCATAATATCCTAGAAGACACAAACAAAATCTCAAATCAGCTATTTATCTCATTATAAGAGATAAGATTATCTGAACTAAATAATAATAATAATGTCGAGTGACCTGGCTGGTTCAGATACTGAACTAATGAGACTTATTGAGTGATTATAACCTGAAGATCTTGCGTGGTACTTGATATTGATGCACTGTTGTGAAACGCACTTCACGGACTGTTTAGTCATGAATCATAAACGACTTGAACAGTATTGAAGACAAAAGGTCATAAGTTGATTTTGTAAATTTAAATTTGATTTTGGTCCGTTGAATGTGAATGAGAAACCTATGTTTTTCATGTATGGAACATGAACTAACAAATAATTAAAACAAGTAAGACGGGATGCACATCGGAGAAACGCATTTCGTGAAGCCCTCTTTCATAAAACTTGTTTCATGCAATCCGTTTCATTCGCGCATGCATACAAAAGAAACGTTCCCTGTTTGATCTTATCAGTCGATTGCGAGCAGCTTTCGTTTCACGTTTCCTGAAACTTTTTTCACGAAACGCGTTTCTCCGGTGTGCATCCCGCCTAAGATTGAGTATGAAATTGAGTTCTTGTCATCTCTCAAAGAAACTTGAACGAATAAGGAAATTTCCAGAGTGGATTTTTGTAAATCTCAGTGACAAAGGAAACTTGACCTTCATCATGAACAAGGAAATGAATTTTTCCTAATCAATGACTTGGAAATATCAGTTCCTTCTAAAAATACAATTTCATGGAATGATTCTCGTGAAATTCTCAACAGCAATATTGGTACCGTAATGTTCAATACAGGACTACCTTTGGGGCATTCAGTGTTTCTTATGAGATCGCTTTATTTTATTCATGTTGGTAATTGTATTTTTTCTCAGTAGAATATGTAGCCAATATTATTATTATTATATCCATTATATTTCATACTATAATTTACCTTTTGACATGAGGCCACGATTTGTAGAGATCGTATACCAGATTGACCAATAGGACAGTCAAACCAGTCTCCTTGGCTAACATCGCTAATCCGGCCAGGATACAGCTTGCTGTCACGTTGTACTTTCCTATCTCCTCACTGAAACATAACAAAATTAAACAAAAATGTGAGATTATCAAAAAAAAAATAGATGCAGAGTTGGAGAGGCACTCAATTATTGAAATAGTGCTTACCAATTCCTCGATATGTTATGTGTGATTTGTTAACCTTATAGTACTTAAGACAACATTTAATATTCATCGGAATTTGGGAGAGGAATGGTACAGGCTCAGCCTAGTTTTTCCTACATGGTTATAATATTATTATATAATAAGCATAAAGTGTTCTGTAGTGTAAATTAATATAATGTATTATTAGGATGTCCTATTCCACCCTCTAGGTTTCCTAATAATTGCGAAGTATTGCTACGACGCGGACTAGCTACAGTCGGACATGGGTTGGGGTCAGTAGCCGTACTGACAGGTGGAGTTATCGGACCTACACTTCTCCCTCTATCCTGATTCTTTACCCTCTGCTTCTTTCGCGAGATTTTTACTTTCAGGGGAAGAGTGTTTACCCGGGTGGGTGTTAAGGGAGATTAAGATACCCCTATACCCTACCAATAATTCTATTTATAAAGGTAGTACGCAATCTGAACCAACTGCGAATTGACGGCGAGCAAGCTGTACTGCAAGCCCGGGATGTGGTTTTTCTATGGGGTTTAAGGTGAGGGCTATGGAGTAACGGTATGGCGGAACTATGGAGTTGTTAGTGATATTTAAGATATCGTCAAATAGAGCACGGTATAGGGTGTAAGCTATAGAGAGTAGGGTGCAGGGTATGAGGTATACGGTAAAGGGTATAGGGAACAGAGAATCAATAATAGATTTTATTCTCTACAGCAAATAAATATCTGCTCAATAATCTGCAATCTGAGAATTGCGCTCTAGCCCTCAGCAAGCTGGACCTGCTAGCTAAATACAGTATATCAATTTCAATTATGTGGTAATTGAAGTTTAGAGGATAAGGTTTCGGGTGTCGGATTTCTGAATCGCGAGCCTGCAGCTGCGAAAGGATTTTCAGCAATTCTGAAACTGCTAAACAGGATTTCCGCGCTAATCTGATGACTGCGCGCCGGTTATTAAGGGCCAATCTGTGACTGCCCTTAAGGGTATGGGAATCACTCTCAATCGTCCGAAACGCTTTTAAATCAATAGTCAGTATGTCGACTATTATGAGAGGATAGAAAAGATTTTTCACAGACACAGTCTGTAGAATAATATCGGGAAGACAACAGTCTGTCGTTGTCAGGTAGGAAAGGATTCTTCCAGGATTTTCCACAAGGAGAATATCGAGTCAGAGACTCCCAATTCAGGAAAAGATTTCAATAGACTTTTCCAAGTAATTGCCAGTCTAAGGACTACCACAAGATCGATCTCTAATTTGCAACTGAGATCACGGGAAATTCGTGAATTTTCCACAGGTGAAGCCAGCAATAATATTTGCTATTAAAGAAGACAAGTTTCTAAGAATTTTAGAAAGGATTCGCGAGTCTGAAAACCCGCGACTAGGACGATCTCGAATCTGGAACTGAGATCAGGAAGGATTTTAACACAGGAAGAATTAAGAGAAAGAAGAGAAAGGATGCCGCAGTCTAAAAACTTCGGCGAGGAAGTCCTCAAGCTGTACCTGAGAGCTAGAAGGACTTTAGTAAAGGGAAAGTTGAGAGAAAGAAAGAGAAAGGACGTCACAGTCTACCAATTCGACAAGGACGAACTCAAGCTGTACCTGAGTTCTCTAGGAATGATTGGAATTTTCCTACTAGGAATTACAGCAAGTCAGAACTGCTAAGAAAAGTTAAAACACTGGGCCACTCTATAGTATGAAAACCAAGCAAGGAAAACTTACTATAAAGGATAATAATTTCTCTGCAGGGACAAAAATTAATCGAGAAAACTATTCTCAAAAGGAACAGGGATTTTTCCACAAGAATAAAATTAATTGAGAAAAACTATTCTTTAAACTAAAGGCCACCTTACTACAGAAAGAAAAATATACGGACTACCAGTCCTGACATACAACTACCTGAATCGACGTGGATACTGATACGGAGAATAGCGAACCGGTTCCCACTTCCCGTATTATAATTAAAAACGTCGTGAAGCGACAGAGTCGAGGCTTATAAATTAAGTACTCGAAAATAATCCGATAAAAGAGCCTAGCTAAATTTCCCACTCAACTATTTGTAGCACAAACTTGAGATCCCTTACAGGTTTCAAACCAAGGATAACACGTTCACTCCCAGTGATACGAATTTAGGAAAAATAACTGACAAGAAAGACAAACCCACAGGGGAATTCTAACTCCGTGTTGCCCAGAACTCGTCCTACAATACTCTATGTTAACACAAAATAGAATAATAATTAGTATCGGGAATGTCGTAAGGAGAGGAGATTCGCGACCCGATCTCACGCTCAACCACCGAACAACTGCCCTAAATGAAAC
Organism: Nilaparvata lugens; assembly: GCF_014356525.2. Classification (NCBI taxonomy): domain Eukaryota; kingdom Metazoa; phylum Arthropoda; class Insecta; order Hemiptera; family Delphacidae; genus Nilaparvata; species Nilaparvata lugens. Next base: position 6,102 of record NW_024093018.1, on the reverse strand, counting down.
CTACAAGGACAGAGAATCCCCAGGAAAATCCACCTTCAAATACAGTCGGCAATTCGACATACAATATTCCATTCACTAAAATACAGAATAGAATATTAACCCTCTAGTACACCACTATTGGAGCGCCGCTCGGAACGAAGCCGTACACAAACCCGTTCACCGAACAACTGCTTCTCTCCCAGGTCTTCTTGAAGCTGCACCGGGTCGCTGAAAATTAGGAGGCCGGGGGAAAAGAGATTCCCGACCAATGGGAGTCTGGAAAGACGATCACGCCACTGGTCATGTGACAGGGTTTGAATCCACTAGTGCTGATGCTAAGGGTGCAGCTAATGATGACAATGATACTAATTGCTACACTAATCAGGCCGGTAACACAATATTCTCACCAGAATTTACAAGAAGAATGATACCGACTCGACTTGGTAGCCGCTTATCGTTTTGATGATACGGCTGCTGCTGCTGCAATACTAAATACGAGAACGCTCAGAGTGGTAAACAAGATCTGGAAATTCTGGTTAGATGATCCGCTGCTGATGATTTAAAGGGGTTGACGGCGATGGTGATAATGCATATGCACAACTACAAATCTAACAAATATATCTGGCAGTCGACCCTATTCCTATTCTAAAACAGAATAAATTCGCTAATTTATACATTAGTCGACGGCTCTACATCCATCACAAAAATTCACTTTGTGACAGTATATATTTGTACTTATGACGACTGAGATATACAGACATTTCTTGTTATTGTATTTATGCATTAAGAATTTGAATTGTAATATAAGTATTAGATTAATTAAATATAGGAATAGTTACATAGTACCTTTTTAAACATTTCAATTTAACACTACTATAGTGTGGTCTACGTTTCAATACCATTAGCAATGGTATTGTCTATCATTCAACAAAGTGGATAGCGCTATCTCTCTCTCGCTTTGCTCTGTTGCCAAATCGTCGTAACAATATAGAATTTATTATTAATTAACGACATATTTCATGTTAACTATAAAAATTATTGAAAGATATGATTTATCGCTTAATAAAAAGTAAATTATCATTTTAAACGAGAATGAACAATCAATATTACATCTCAAAACCTCTATCAGTCTAAAGAAGGCGTTGACTAGATAGAGGATCAGTAACGTTGTTCTGCTATCTTTCTCCACTGCCATTATAACGTGGACCTCACTATAGTTTAAGTTTTGAAACCATTTTCAAGTGTGCTTTTTCCAAATTGGTTTGCTATAATCATTTATAGAAAACATACGTGGATTTCGAACCATCAAGGAAAAAGATTTTTAGACTCAAATTTATATTTTAAGGATGTTGCTCTGAAAGTGATCATGCTCTTAAATGGAGTAGCAAGAGGATGATTCTTAACTTATCCAATTAATAGCTTATCAGCGCGACCACGAAGGCCTCCTCTTCCCCTCTTCAAAGGTATGTTCCTCAAATTGTTTCGAATTATCTCACTCACATGCTAAGAAATTTGGACACGCATGTGAATTTTGGCCAGTCATAATTATCATCAAAGAATCCTATGTTCTCAATCATTTTATCGTATTATCTCACTCACAAGAGTTGTAATTTGAAATTAAGTGACGCATGTAGCCATCTTCATTAGCAAAGAATTTGGATTTAGTAGTAGATAAGCTACTAATATAGTAGTACGGTAGATGAGAAGGAAGACGCCGGCCTGGAAGAAGGAAAACATGCTAGTTAGAGAACCTGAGTGGTTCAACATTGATGCAACATCCCTGTTCCGAGCTGCAGTAGAATCCAAATTGCATTGATGATCTCAATCTCCGTCGCGGAGCCGGCATATAGAAGATGAGAATAAGAATAAGAAGAAGAAGAAGAAGAAGAAGAAGAAGAAGAAGAAGAAGAAGAAGAAGAAAAAGAAAAAGAAGAAGAAGAAGAAGAAGAAGAAGAGAAGGAGAAGAAGAAGAAGAAGAAGAAGAAGAAGAAGAAGAAGAAGAAGAAGAAGAAGTAGATAAGCTAGGAGGAGATTTCGTAATTTTGATACTGCAAACTTAATCAAGTCTTGAGTTGATAGATTTATACCCAAGGTGTACTTGACAATAAAGTGGGGCTCCAGGAAGCTCCCGACACATATATTAAAAACATATACATATATTGGAGATGAGACCCGTTCAGTGATAGTTGAAATCCAGTTTCGTGGTTGGAGCGTATAGCCTATGGGAGAGATGGCCGTCTCAAACTTAGAGCATTTTATGCCTTAAGTCGAGTTAATACGAAAACTTTCGCTAGCCTTAAGTAGTTTCTGAGCGGCAACTTTGTATTTCAAACATGCCTTTTAGCCTACGAGTCGGGTACGGGTCGGGAGGAGTATGTGGAGTGAGAGAGAGGGTATGAAATTCGGTAATAGAGTCCAAAGAGTTGGTAGTATTTGTTTCCTGGAGTCACAGAGAAGGAGAGAATAATATTGTATGGTTAGAGAAATCGTGGAGTGGTTAAGGGAGTGATCCGACAAAGCAGATGGCGCTATCCTTTTCTAGCTCCACAACGTTGCTAGATCGTTTTTAACAATGTCTTCTTCTTCTTCTATATGCCGGCTCCGCGACGGAGATTGGTGATCATCAATGCAATCTGGATTCTACTGACTGCAGCTCGGAACAGAGATGTTGAGTCAATGTTGAACCACTCTCTCAGGTTCTTCAACCAGGATGTTTTCCTTCTTCCAGGCCGGCGTCTTTCTTCAATCTTGCCCTCCATTATCAACTGCAGGAATCTGTACTTCTCATTGCGCATCACATGTCCAAAATACTGAAGCTTCTGACACTTAATACAGTAAGAACCTTCACTGTAGTCCCAATTCGTTATATTACCTCAGAATTCCTCACCCTTTCTGTCCATGAAATACGAAGAATGCGCCGATACAACCACAGTTCATACACCTGTAGCTTTGCCTTCGTTAATGTCCATCCCTCATGCCCATACAACAACAATGTGATATATAATTAATCAGCACTATATTAAATCTCAATTATGGAGATGTGTTATTTGATCATTGAAAAATATTTTTACTTTGCAAATGAAATATAATTGATTATTTAGAACAAGAATGAACAGTTACTATTACATCAGATTTATTTATTTCACAATGGGAGCAACAGGTAAAAACTCAAATATGATCCCTTAACATCACAATGAGGCAAGTACAATTCATATTCAAAACAAAATTTACCAAACCAATGTTAGAAAAAGTAGCCTACTTAAAGTAAAAACCACTTGAAAAAAAACAACTTGAAAAAATTATAAATGTCATTGAAAATAAGAGATAAGTAAACGAACGGTAAAAGAGACATGAAACTGGTATCTGCTATCATAGAGTAAATATACCGTTCAAAACCAAATTATACCTAGATTATTTGTCTCTGCAGATACCCTCTAAAGAAGGCAATGGCAAGGCAGGTAATCGGCAACGCTCTTCTCCCATCTTTCTCCACTGACATTACAACGTGGATCTCACTATGGAGTGATACGGCTATTTACACAGCTAATCATTGATTTGTTGGATCCATTAGAGTGCCTTCATTCATTATTAGACCGGTGTCACTAACAAATGTGCAACCAGAACTGCAATCCTGGAATGGCACTCTATACTATCGGTACTCTATTCTGGTGGAAAACTTTCCATGACACCAAAATACTCTACACATTTATATCCTATGGGACTCTACACACCAGTTCTATAAAATGAACGAGGTTGACATTTGAAGTTGGGGACTTGACATGACAACAGCGTAATTGCAAATATAAGCACTGGCTTTACAAACTTTCCTTCGTTGCTCTGGTTTATTCAGGCTACCAGATTCCAAGTAATTTAGAACTCGGATTTAGTCATGGGATTGATGTCAGAATAAATGTTTAGTTCCAGGTCACAAGTGATTCAGGATGATCTGGGGCACATAGTGTAACATATTTAAATCTGGGTAGATAAAAAGCCCTAACAGAAATAGTAATAGGTCTAAAAATAAAGTAATTGGCTAATATCGCCAAGCAGATAATAAAAAGATTAGATAGCATCAGCTTGTTCTGGCTAAATGGTACAAGAACTTAAAAAGGATTTGAAGGAGTTTACTACTCATAATAGATTATTTATAAATATTTGAAGATTGAGGTTATATGGATGTATTCACGGATCGGTGACCTAGAGATCGATCAAACCGAAGAACGTAGAATCTGACCAAAACCCCTTGGCAGAGCTTTATTGCATTCGGATGGTGTGCAATGTGAAAAAACACCCGTCCACGTGGCTAATATTAAGTAGCATGGAATTAATATTAATGTATAGAATATTAACTAGCATGCAAAGCATAAATAAAAAACCAAATAAAAATAATTTAATGTATTCAGGAAATAAGAGCTACCAGGCGCATGAATACCTAATAAAATTTGCATGCACCAATAGTAAAACGGCAGTTAATAGGCGGCAACTGTAGGCCAATTCAAAAATATTTATATATATTTATATAAATGTGCTAGATTTTGTGTAAAAATTTGTGTAATCTATGTTATCAATATGGCTCGAATGCAAAGAAATTATTAATCATATAATCTAAGCAATATTTTAGCATTTTTTGTAAGATCTATTTGAATTTAATGGCGGAAGATTGAGATATTTAAATTTTATGCTAATTTGAAAGTCGGAAAGAGGATCTGTAAAACTTGAGAAGGAAGAACCAGCACTCGCCAGCCAGATGCCACCATAAGAGGACCCCAAATATTTTAGAGCGAAGTACCTTATTAATAATTTTGTAAAAGTTAAAGTAAAGTAAATTATTGAATTTCTTAAAAGACTTCGTGATGCTATTGTGAAGCAGAAGTCATTTTTTCATTTTTTAATTAAATTTATAACCCCTTGGAGGAGACGATTCCGGCTACCATATTCCCGGACCACATGGAGTTGGATCGACATCGGCGGCTTACAGGAAGATTTTCGACACTGAGTGATTAAAATTTGAATTTAGTGATGGGCGCCCTAGTGCTTCGAATTAATCTGATGATCAAAGCTAGCTCGCCGAAAGGGTTATTATAAATTGAGAAATTAATAAGAGTAATACTTGCGCAAGTAAAAATAGTATTAAAGGTATTTAATTGAAAGAAATATAGATCAATATTTTAGAAATTTCTATTTAATCAAAAAGTACGAAATCTAGGCTATCAAACGTATGCATACAATATTTAATTTTTTTTGCAATACAATTTGCGATAATTTATCATAGTTCTAATTCACTAGATGAATGGCTCTACCTATTTCCGTCAGGTGCCGAATCTTGCACCCTGAGATAAAATATATATTCGATACAAGAAATCTATTAAATACTAGAGATTTTATAATATTATATATTTGGATTATAGTGGCTAATTTATCAAGCTGATCTTAGAGCACATATTTTGATTGAATATCCAAGTCGACAAGTACTAGCAAGTGCATGTCGCAGCTACATGCAAAGAATGCATATGATTTTAAGATAAAGGCACATGGTAATGTTTCGTGCCATAAATCTAGAATATAAAGTTTAGCTTGTGATATTTTGCTGATATAAAATTATTGTTCTATTTTTTATATTATATTTTTATCGCTCTATTATATATTTTTTGCCTCGATTGATCTTTGCATTATTTGTGTAATATATGTGTGAAGTTTTCATGGTGTGCAATTATTTTTTATTCCTCAACACTATAGTATAAGTATCATTTTTATATATATTTATTATTTATTGAATTGCAAGAGTTATAGGAGAAGCCATATCTAGGCCTATCAAGATTTTTTAAGACTGAAATACTAAGAAAAACCACGACCTAATTATATCAAATCTCATGCTTTACCGACTGATGCCAAGCAGGAGGCTAATCGTTATTTAAATATAAAGAATAACGTGACAGAAAGACATGGCGCCCAACGTGGGGCTGATGATGAGAGCCAAGCTCATCGAATAATTATTGAAATTAAGTCAATAACCATATGAAAATTATAGATAACTTATACGAGTTGTGAGGAAAACTGGCGAAGGGAAATTTGTATTACTTTTTGGGGAATCAATAGCTTTAAATAAAGAGAAATTATATGTTT
>NW_024093017.1:0-16712 GCF_014356525.2 Nilaparvata lugens | reverse complement strand
TAATTATAATGAAATTCCATATCATATGTTACTATAGAACTATAATCTAGATAGAGTACCTCTTCGAAACAGTTGTTAACTGCAACTAAATAATAATTTGTCAGGTTGGCATTAAGTTGAGTTGACTTTGTTAGGTTGGCACCAAGTTGAAGATTTAATGCATTTATCGCGGAAAAATTGATTGGGCACTGCTACTTCAATCCTGGGAACATTATATTACTAGCCTCAGGCTCGCTTCGCTCGCCATATCCGTTTAGCCAGACGTTCAGTCTGGACCCCCGACTGGATTGTTCTAAACTATGATAAAAATGCTCAAATGAAAAATGCAGGCGAGCGAAGCGAGCCTTCTGAACTTGGACTTGGACGATCCAGTCGGGGGTTCAGGGGGCGGAGCCCCCGGGCTAGACGGATATGGCGAGCGAAGCGAGCCTGACGGCTAGTTTGCATATATGTTTTTCCAAATATTGGAGATGCAAGACCTAAAGAGATATAGCCCCACAATGCCTATGCCTTCCCAATGATAGCTCTTACTTCAAATAATTGAAGGAAGCCATTGAGGTATTTTTCAGCACGAGATATATATATATAGATATATATATATATATATATATATATATATATATATATATATGTTATATTATAGATTACAAAGGCATTGGTATGTTATAATCTTATGGGTTGCCCCCTCAATGGCCCATTTCAATTCCAATTCCAAGTACGACACTAGCGCTGCATGTGAGTCTTTGCATCTTTAAGGTCTTTGTGGAGATGTGTCAATCACATGACAATTTTAAAATTAGGTTTTTATATTTTTTGTTTTGGAGAAAAAAAAACAAGTACTCGTCACTGTCTTGTACGATTACAACAGTTTAGTGAAGGCTTGAATTGGTGCTTGAAATGTTGATGTCCATCCAAATTATTCAGTTAGAATAGAGTGTATGACTGAATTTAAAAGATTTTGAAATAAAATATTTTCAATGAGAAGTCAGGTTATGATGACATTTAATACAACACGAAGCAGACGAACTTCTTCTACTGCTTGAAATTCACCAATTTCACTCATAGATGTGCCACAATCACCTGCCTCACCAATTTGCGTTTACTAATGTCTATAATGTTACTTGATGTTACTGCTATTCGATGATAACCTCGACACTATATTATATAGTGAGGTATCATTTTGTAATCCTTGAATATTGTTATATATTGAAAATTTTATGAAAAAATATGTGATATATGAATTTATGAATAAACTCCTCTGGATGTGTCGTCCAACATCCAGAGAAATTATTATTATCAATGACAATTATATTTTTGTTCCTGGAACATTATTGGAACATTTTTTTTCATAATTTGTTCCACATATATTGTAATCATTCGTGAGAACCACTGTATTTCAATGCAGTACTTGGAGGTTTGAGATTGTACCCAAAAATAAATGAACAAATTGATAAAAATTATGAAGAGACATATCCATATCTAAACTTTTCAAGTCCAAACTACTTGAAAAATCTCTCTCCCAGTTTCTGTATTCTGAACTCAAGAATCTACACAGTTTTCCGATGACATTTGGTCAGGGTTTTCCAAAATCTTCAGCTATAAGCTCTACTGAGCCGAGCTCTTTGCTGTCTTATCGTTTGGAAGTGTTTGATGACGTCACCTCACAAGGTTCTACCAGCTACTCAATTTATCCACTGTCCACTTCCACTAACCATCCTTCCATTATCTGTGATGCATTATTTATTCTCCATTTGTTCCTCTACTACACTCTGTGGTCTGTACTTTATCGCCCATGAAACTAACGAATTGTTTTTTGGTGGAAATGATTGAATCTTAGAGATAGTACCAAGGCTACTACAACTTCAGAAATATACATTACAAATTAGATAAGAGTTTTTCTAATTCGTCTAAAAAAAGAGAACACAAACTAGAAAGGTCACCAATACTGCTTTAAATATAAATTGAAATATAAATCTGAGTACCATCTTAAAATCTGGTGTGGCGCACTCATACAACTTTCCTTGCCGTTATGAAAATTGATCACCTGACGCTAGTGTTCACGCGCATCACAAGTCTACTTATAAACAAGATCTAAGCCGCTGGTGACAAGACAATACCGCTGGAGACATACGAGCTCTGATATCTCTTCATAGTGAATGATTTAATAGAATCAACAGTTGCAACAGTTTGCAATTGGATAATACATTTTCTCGAATTTCGAGCTTAATTTGATTTTAGGTGAAAATGTTACTCACATTAATTGTAGAGATTTCTATGCTCAATCTTCTCCACTCAATTTTTTTTTTGTTTAGATTGTATCTGTAGCCTGATAATTGGAAATCTAAATCCAACTTTGCATTGATTGGGCACTGCTACTTCAATCCTGGGAACATTATATTACTAGCCTCAGGCTCGCTTCGCTCGCCATATCCGTTTAGCCAGACGTTCAGTCTGGACCCCCGACTGGATTGTTCTAAACTATGATAAAAATGCTCAAATGAAAAATGCAGGCGAGCGAAGCGAGCCTTCTGATCTTGTTCTTGGACGATCCAGTCGGGGTTCAGGGGGCGGAGCCCCCTGGCTAGACGGATATGGCGAGCGAAGCGAGCCTGACGGCTAGTTTGCATATATGTTTTTCCAAATATTGGAGATGCAAGACCTAAAGAGATATAGCCCCACAATGCCTATGCCTTCCCAATGATAGCTCTTACTTCAAATAATTGAAGGAAGCCATTGAGGTATTTTTCAGCACGAGATATATATATATAGATATATATATATATATATATATATATATATATATATATATATGTTATATTATAGATTACAAAGGCATTGGTATGTAATAATCTTATGGGTTGCCCCCTCAATGGCCCATTTCAATTCCAATTCCAAGTACGACACTAGCGCTGCATGTGAGTCTTTGCATCTTTAAGGTCTTTGTGGAGATGTGTCAATCACATGACAATTTTAAAATTAGGTTTTATATTTTTATGTTTTGGAGAAAAAAAAACAAGTACTCGTCACTGTCTTGTACGATTACAACAGTTTAGTGAAGGCTTGAATTGGTGCTTGAAATGTTGATGTCCATTCCAAATTATTCAGTTAGAATAGAGTGTATGACTGAATTTAAAAGATTTTGAAATAAAATATTTTCAATGAGAAGTCAGGTTATGATGACATTTAAATACAAACACGAAGCAGACGAACTTCTTCTACTGCTTGAAATTCACCAATTTCACTCATAGATGGTGCCACAATCACCTGCCTCACCAATTTGCGTTTACTAATGTCTATAATGTTACTTGATGTTACTGCTATTCGATGATAACCTCGACACATATATTATATAGTGAGGTATCATTTTGTAATCCTTGAATATTGTTATATTATTGAAAATTTATGAAAAAATATGTGATATATGAATTTATGAATAAACTCCTCTGGATGTGTCGTCCAACATCCAGAGAATTATTATTATCAATGACAATATATTTTGTTTCCTGGAACATTATTGGAACATTTTTTCATAATTTGTTCCACATATATTGTAATCGTGAGAACCACTGTATTTCAATGCAGTACTTGGAGGTTGAGATTGTACCCAAAAATAAATGAACAAATTGATAAAAATTATGAAGAGACATATCCATATCTAAACTTTTCAAGTCCTAAACTACTTGAAAAATCTCTCTCCCAGTTTCTGTATTCTGAACTCAAGAATCTACACAGTTTTCCGATGACAATTTGGTCAGAGGTTTTCCAAAATCTTCAGCTATAAGCTCTACTGAGCCGAGCTCTTTGCTGTCTTATCGTTTGGAAGTGTTTGATGACGTCCCTCACAAGGTTCTACCAGCTACTCAATTTATCCACTGTCCACTTCCACTAACCATCCTTCCATTATCTGTGATGCATTATTTATTCTCCATTTGTTCCTCTACTACACTCTGTGGTCTGTACTTTATCGCCCATCAAACTAACGAATTGTTTTTTGGTGGAAATGATTGAATCTATAGAGATAGTACCAAGGCTACTACAACTTAACTTCAGAAATAATACATTACAAATTAGATAAGAGTTTTTCTAATTCGTCTAAAAAAAGAGAACACAAACTAGAAGGTCACCAAATACTGCTTTAAATATAAATTGAAATATAATCTGAGTACCATTCTTAAAATCTGGTGTGGCGCACTCATACAATTTCCTTGCCGTTATGAAAATTGATCACCTGACGCTAGTGTTCACGCGCATCACAAGTCTACTTATAAACAAAGATCTAAGCCGTGGTGACAAGACAATACCGCTGGAGACATACGAGCTCTGATATCTCTTCATAGTGAATGATTTAATAGAATCAACAGTTGCAACAGTTTGCAATTGGATAATACATTTTCTCGAATTTCGAGCTTAATTTTGATTTTAGGTGAAAATGTTACTCAACATTAATTGTAGAGATTTCTATGCTCAATCTTCTCCACTCAATTTTTTTTTGTTTAGATTGTATCTGTAGCCTGATAATTGGAAATCTGAAATCCAACTTTGCATGGATGGGGCGGAGCTCCTGAAATGTTTACAGATATGGGACTTGTGGCAATTGAAAGAGCTTATCAATGACTATTCCAGGTATGAATTTAATCAAAATCGTTGTAGCCGTTTTCGAGAAAATTGCGGAAAACCCTGGTTTTGACAACCTTTTTGCCATTTTGGCCGCCATCTTGAATTGCATTTGATCGAAATTGTTCGTGTCGGATCCTTATAGTGTAAGGACCTTAAGTTCCAAATTTCAAGTCATTCCGTTAATTGGGTGATGAGATATCGAGTACAGAGACGCACATACACTCATACTCACACACACACACACACACACACACATACAACACACACACACACACACCACACCACACACACACACACACACACACACACACACACACCACACACACACACACACACACACACACACACACACACCACACACACACACACACACACACACACACACACACACACACACACACATACAGACCAATACCCAAAAAACCACTTTTTTGGACCCAGGGGACCTTGAAACGTATAGAAATTTAGAAATTGGGGTACCTTAATTTTTTTCGGAAAGCAATACTTTCCTTACCAACGGTAATAGGGCAAGGGAAGTAACAAATTAATAAAAATTAGGAAGAGTACGTAAAATTCATATCTGTACTTTTCAAGTCCTAAACTACTTGAAAAATCTCTCTCCCAGTCTCTGTATTCTGAACTCATGAATCTACACAGTTTTCCGATGACAATTTGGTCAGAGGTTCTCCAAAATCTTCAGCTATAAGCACTACTGCGCCGAGCTCTTTGCTGTCTTATCGTTTGGAAGTGTTTGATGACGTCACCTTGCAAGGTTCTACCAGCTACTCAATTTATCCACTGTCCACTTCCACTAACCATCCTTCCATTATCTGTGATGCATTATTTATTCTCCATTTGTTCCTCTACCACACTCTGTGGTCTGTAATTCACCGCCCATGAAACTAACGAATTGTTTTTTGGTGGAAATGATTGAATCTATAGAGATAGTACCAAGGCTACTAAAATTTTCGAAATAATAGGCTGCAAATTCAATAATAGTTTTTCTAATTCGTCTGAAAAAAGAGAAACACAAACTAGAAAGGTCACCAAATACTGCTTTAAATATAAATCTGAGTACCATTCTTAAAAATCCGGTGTGGCGCACTCATACAACTTTCCTTGCCGTTATGAAAATTGATCACCTGACGCTAGTGTTCACGCGCATCTCAAGTCTACTATTCGAAGATTTGAGCCAGCTGGTGACAGGACAATAACGCTAGAGACACACGAGGTCTGCTATCTCTTCATAGTGAATGATTTAATAGAATCAACAGTTGCCAACAGTTTGCAATTGGATAATCACATTTTCTCGAATTTCGAGCTTAATCTTAATTTCAGATGAAAATGTTACTCAACATTAATTGTAGAGATTTTCATACTCAATCTTCTCCACTCAAATTTTTTTGTTTAGATTGTATCTGAAACCTGATAATTAGAAATCTGAAATCCAACTTTGCATGGATGGGGCGGAGCTCCTGAAATGTTTTTAGATATGGGACTTGTGGCAATTGATAGAGCTTATCGATGACTATTCCAGGTATGAATTTGATCAAAATCGTTGTAGCCGTTTTCAAGAAAATCGCGAAAAACCCTGGTTTTGACAACCTTTTTGCCACTTTGGCCGCCATCTTGAATTGCATTTGATCGAAATTGTTATTGTCGGATCCTTATATTGTAAGGACCTTAAGTTCCAAATTTCAAGTCATTCCATTATTTGGGAGATGGGATATCGTCTACACAGACACACATACACTCATACACACACACACACACACACACACACACACACACCACACACACCACACACACACACACACACACACACACACCACACACACACACACACACACACACACACACACACACACACACACACACACACACACACACACACACACACAACACAGCCAATACCATAAAACCACTTTTTTGGACTCTGGGGACCTTGAAACGTATAGAAATGTAGAAATTGTGTACCTTAATTTTTTTCGGAAAGCAATACTTTCCTTACCTATGGTAATAGGGCAAGGAAAGTAAAATTATTCCATCATGACATGCTTCGGCTATATAATGCCATTATCAAGTTACTATTATTGGCATAATTTTAAGAATGGTAGCCTACTCATATTCATATTTTTATTTATATTCAAAAGTAGTCCTAAAGAAGAAAGACTGCTTTCAATGTATATAATGAGAAATATCGGGGCATCAAGTTATTTATTCATTGATAAACAGAAGTCAGTTTTTTAAAATGATTGGGGAAGGATTAACTGGCACAGCCCAAAACTGTTTCTTCAGTTTTGAGCAAATGCTCAAACTATTTTTTTTATGAGCATGAGCAAAAGGTTTTGCTCACGTTTATTCATAGGAAATGAAGCAAATGCTCCATATTTTAGAAGTATGAGCAAATGCTCAACTTTATTCATATGGCCCAATGAAACATACATATTTCTCTAAGAAGAAGAAGAAGGTGAAAAAGAAGGAGAAGAAGAAGAATGAGAAGAGGAATAATAAGAGGGAGAGAAATCAGGAAGAACAGGGTTCTATCTGGAGAGGAAGTGATAAGAATCGTTTGAAGCAAATGTAGGGGGGCCCATTTAATAGGCTTCTCTTCTTCTTTGATTTGCTGAACTCTCCCATCAATGGCACGACAACCAACTTGATAATGATTATAAGAGTTCGACTTTCAGACAAAGATCCACGATCTTGCCTCATTAGGACAAGCAGAAGCCAACTAGCGACAAAGGGTGAAGAAGAGGCAAAGGGGAAGAAAGTGACAAAGAAGAACTAAAGAGACAAAGGGGAAGAAAGAGAAGTGATTGGCATTGAGGAATAGGAAAAGTGCAGTAGTTGGAAAGTGGGATCGAGTGAAAGAGATGGAAAATAAAATGTTGGTGGAAAGAAAAACAGATAGTTTAAGAGTAGGGATGTCAATCCCGGGACTGATTTCCAATCCCGGTATTTCGGGATCATCCAATATCAATCCCGGGATCCCGGGACTGATCCCGGGATTGGAAAAATTTGTTTCATGCCTTTTTAACCAATTGTTCCTCCTCAATTACATGTTCAGTAACAGTGTAACAGTGTAACAGTAGAGATGAAAAAGGGCTCATTATAGAGGGAGAAGATGTTATTGAAATGGAAAAATAGTTAAAAATAATATAAAAATAAAATATTTTATTTCTATAAATGTTTTCAAGATCAGAATTGTCAAAAGCTGAACCACTATTAAATGAAATTTCGTAGAGCCAACTATATTTACTTCAACTTTTACTTATTCTACTTTTGATAGAAAAAGAGAAGATATAAGGATCCCTCATCTAAAGAGAAAGAAGAGATAATCCATTAACTGGATGATTGATTGATTGATTGATTTAGTACTTTATCTATGTAGATTACAATATACTGGCTTATACACTTATATACAATAGCTTACAATACAGCAAAATTATAGATTAAATTACATAATATAGACTAAGAAATAATTATTGAACTGTATATGATATGAAAAAGTAATTTGTGATAAAATAACTATAGATATTAATTGTTATGCATCTACATAAATTGGCGGAGCTTTGGACATATCATGTCCATTCTTCGGAAGAATATTCAAATATCCTCCCCACTACTCTATACCAAAACGTTAATTTAATTATTCAAACTAAGGATTTATTTATTAATGGGAATATTGTAAAGTTTTAATTAATATAAATATTTAAGAGAAAAAAAACAGAAAATTGATAAAGTAAAATAATTATATATATAGGTAGATAAGATCAAATTATTGATTAATAAAATGAAGTAGGCTGAAAGTAGATCAGGGTAATCAACTTTGAGTAAGAACAGAGAGTAATTATATGTGCTTGTTTATTTGTGCATTCAAGGAAATGATATCAGCACTATTGCAAATATTGCGCTGTCTAGACTGGTAATATTATTGTGGTGCTGTGTAAACAGAAACAAACATAGAGACATAACAACTGATCAACAACCATTCTGAGAATGATGCGTACCGATAATGCGAAATCTATTTAGCCAGCACAGAGTACAGTCATAGAGAAACAATAGCGTAAGTAGATATCCCATGGCATAGGGCGTTTATGTCGCAACTTTTACTGATATCCCAAGCCGATAGTTCACGTAGTTCTTTCCTATGCAGCTGTGTGACGCTGGTAGTCTCTCAAAATGTGCCGTTCATACACTATCATCCCAACAAAACAGTAAAAATTGACAATAATCGACAGTAATCGGCTTGAGATAACAGTAAAAGTTGCGACATAAATTCCCTATACCATGGGATATCTACTTACGCTATTGTTTCTCTATGGTACAGTATATTATGAACTGTAAATGCAAAATGCAACTGTAGGCTGTGCGAGTAGAATGAATTAGTCAAACACTTGCAACAATAAATTAGTTCCGTAAATAAATTCTATATTGCATTTTTTTTGAAAAAATACGATTCACAATTTCAGGTTTTCTAATCCCGAAAATCACGGGATTGATGCTAAGAAATCCCGGGATTGTTAGGTATCAAAGATGGACCGGGATCCCGGGATTGGCATCCCTATTTAAGAGGCTTGGATTAGCATTCCACAAAATCTACTTCAAAATCGACCAAGATCTACCTGGTTACATTTGGACTGTTGTAAAATTTAGAATTGGAACAGTTCTGGACTGATGTGTAATTCTGAATGATTGAATGAATAGGATGAATGAGAAGAAGATTGATTCAATAATTATTATCCTACAGATACCTTGAAAAGTGAACATTTCTGCATTGATTGCAGGCCGCAAAGAATCACTTTTCCGCACTAGTGCGCAAAGTGAGTACTTTGCGTACTCCAGATTTGCAGCATGACAATGCAAAATAGTTAGTAGATTATATGGAGCACCAGTGCAGTAAAATCAAAATGTTGGTAATACTATAGTGAGGCCCACGTTATAATGGCAGTGGAGAACAGCGTTGCCTTGCCATTATGTGCCTTCATTATAGTCATTTCAATAATTACTTAAGATAAACCCCCTTCAAGCAGGCACATAAATTTTCAATTCAATTACTAATCATTATAATCCAATGTTAAATAAATTAAGGTTTTTATTAATAATAAAATTACACAGAAAAACATTTGATGGATTTCAGGGAATTTTAACCATAATTACCAACTTTTCATATTCAATGGTAACTGTAGGAAAAATTTAATGTGCAATACATGCGCAAAGTTCGTTTGCTGCACTCAAGAAACCATTCTGCCATCGCCTACGGTTCGGGCGTAAACGTTTCTTTCGCTGCAGCAAACTGTCACTTTGCGAACTAGTTGCACAAATAACTATTATTGAATAGATAGAATAAATCGAATAAAAGATGGATTGGGAAATTCATGTTGTGTCCTGTTCTAATTTGAGTACAAAAATGTTCAATTACCATTACAGAAAACACAAATAGTCTACCGATTAACAAAACAGCCTGAAAGTCTACATTATTCTAACGCACGAAAATGCCAAACCTCGTCAGGAATCAAGCCCGGAACACTTTTCCACCCTCAAACACATCATACATCACCCTACCCTTCAGTTGCCATCTTTGCTGCTTGACAAATAGCTTCAAGACGTCGCGACAACGTTGCTTTTCGCTTTGTGTACATTGTTCAATTACTTCCTCTTCTTCTTCATCTTCTACTTCTTCTCCTTCTTCTTCATCATCCACTTCGTCTTCCTTATTCTCTACTTCTTCTTCCACTTCTCCTTCCTCCTTGCCACTTGCCTTAAGTCACTTGTCAGCACTGTGCATACACACAAACAGTATTTGCAAATTAATTTGATTATTTCTAGTCATCAACTCAATGTGTGCCTCCTTCCACCCTTTTCACTGCCTTCTATTGTCCCCTCATTCTTCTTCGTCTTTCTAATTTCCTTCTTCTTCTTCTTCTCTTCTTCTTCTTCTTCTCCTTCTTCTCCTCCTCCTTCTTCTTCTTCTTCTTCTCCTCAATCTTCTTCTTCTTCTTCATCATCATCATCATCATCTTCTTCTCCTTCTTCTTCTTCTTCTTCTGCTTCTTCTTCTTCTTCCCCTCTTCTTCTTCTTCCTCATCTTCTTCTTCTTCTTCTTCTCTTCCTTCATCTTCTGCATGTTAGCTTCAAGACCACACCCTCATCTTTGGAAGATGCTACTGTTGACATAGGGATGATTAGCGGCTTGATAATTGACAGTTTGCTGGTGTCTCATATAAGGAGGAAGACAAGGATGTGGTGATGAAGGAGGAGGGATTGATGTTGATGAAGGGGAGGAGGAGGAGTAGGAGGAGGCAATTGGATGCAGCTGACAATAGAGGAGAAGAAGAAGAAGAATATGAGCACGATATGTGTGGAAAAATGGATTCGTATGAATTGTTAGGAAAGGAGTAGTGGAACAAGAAGAAGAAGAGGGAAGAGAAGAAGAGGAAGAAGAAGAAGAAGATGTGGAAGAAGAAGAAGATGTGGAAGAAGAAGAAGAAGTGGGAGATGAAGAAGAAGAAGAAGAAGAAGAAGGAGAAGAAGTAGGAGAAGAAGAAGTAGATGCAGAGTAAGAAAAGTCATTGGAGAAAGTTCTACAAAATCGATGAAAACATTTATTTTGATGAATCTATTTGGCAACATTGTAACTGATACAGCAAAATGTGGAAAGATGATCAACAAAACTATCAAAGAAGTCAGAAACAGACTGAAACCTTGATAAAACTCATATGTTCAATATTTTTCTCTCATCCTGGTTTTCCTTCATCATATTTTCTTTTCCCATTCACTGATTCTCTCTTCTAACACAATATTGTTCCTAGTCCTTGTCTCAGCCTCAACATGGTCTCCTATTTATGAGGTTTCCAAAAAAATTATCAATTTTTGACCACAGTAAAGAGGAATAGACAGTACAATGGTTGATAGATGACAGTAGATATATTTCACCAATCCTGGGCCACTGTGCCAGAATTCTAATGTGGTCAAAGGTCAAGGTCAAGGTCAAGGTCAAGGTCAAGTTCAAGGTCAAGTTCAAGGTCAAGTTCAAGGTCAAGTTCAAGGACAAGTTCATGGTCATGTTCAAGGTCAAGTTCGAGGTCAAGGTCAAGGTCAGGGTCAAGGTCAAGGTCAAGGTCAAGTTCAAGGACAAGTTCATGGTCAAGTTCAAGGTCAAGTTCAAGGTCAAGTTCAAGGTCAAGGTCAAGGTCAAGTTCAAGATCAAGTTCAAGGTGAAGCTCATGGTCAAGTTCAAGGTCAAGTTCAAGGTAAAGTTCATGGTCAAGTTCAAGGTCAAGTTCAAGGTCAAGTTCAAGGACAAGTTCAAGGTCAAGTTCAAGGTCAAGTTCAAGGTCAAGTTCAAGGTCAAGTTCAAGGTCAAGTTCAAGGTCAAGTTCAATGTCAGGGTCAAGGTTGAGGTTTTATCCCTAAAACTCTTAATATCATCATATATCTGTCATTATATTTTATCATAATTATCAGTCATCTTTGTTCGTGACATTCCAACATTCCATATCGTTCATAATATATACATTTGTATAATCTACATTGGCCTCAATTTACCATAATATGGTGGATGATATTTTAATGATTAGATGATAATTTATGTTATAGAAGAATAGTATCTCACGTCACAAGGTCAGGAAGGGGCCTTTTGCAGGCCAGAATGATGTTTCTAGTCGAGGCGTTAGCCAAGACTAGATTTTAATTCAAGCACTGCAAAAGACAATCATGTCCAAGTAACGTACACTATTTTTTGTGTAGTTGAGAAGGTGATATTGTGGTAATTATTCATATTGAATGAAAAAGACTAAGAAATTGTCAAAAACCACAGATTTATTGATACTTAGAAAGACCGGTTTCGGTTATTATACCATTGTCAATCTCTGATGATCTCAGTTTATCAGAGATTGACAATGGTGTAATAACCGGAACCGGTCTTTCTAAGTATCGATGAATCTGTGGTTTTCGACAATTTCTTAGTCTTTTCCATTCAGTAACGTACACTATTTTTTGTCATAGTAATCTAAAGAAAAATTAATCGTCTCATACTTATTGAGAAATGGCAAACATTACCTGCTTGTGCTGATGTTACTACATGCATTCTTTATATGAACATAACCTAGTTTACAATTCGGCATCAGGAAGAATTTTGTGGAAGTTGACAAAACTCCACTTGGAGCGCTGATGGTGGTTTTTTGTACCGGTTTTGCTGTTCCTATTTCGGAACTAGGAAACATACTTGACTGTAAATAGAACGGTTACTTCACAGTGGTATGCTGTAATGAGAATCATATGTTTATTTGTTCTGCAACAGCTGTTTACCGGATTGATTTAATGCAAAAAGTATCTGAAATTGAATGACTATGACACAAATACAGTTGAACCTCTGTATAACGAAGTCGATTATCCGAGAAAATTTCGCTGCAGAGAGGTATTCGTTATTGAGAGGTCCTCTCTCTAGAAAACTGCCACGATCTTATGGATTTTGTAATATCGTATCACGGCGGTAAATAAATGAATATAGTACATAAAACATAAAACATAAAACATCGCGAACTTAGGTAGAGTACCTATTAGGCATATATTAAAATGGAAATTTGTAAATTCATGCAGTTTAAAATAAAAACATATTTTTTGAATATTTATAGAATGTAATAAGTAAGTATTCCCAGAAAGCTTGATTTGTACCATTAATAGAGTTTAATCACAGTACATACTCTGTAGCGATATTTTTCAACTTCATTCATCAAAGTTATTTTACTACTTTTTACACTACTATCAGATTGAACGCTAAATACGGTACTTTTGTCAATAACTTCACTATAAATACTATAATAACTCAACTTTCCTATTTTTATGTTTTATTTGAAAAAGTGAGTAATTTTCGGATGAATTTTGTTTGCATTTGGATGAAACATCATGTTTAATAAACGACTCACTTCTATTCAGAAATTCGAACAAGTCGAATGTTGTCAGGTACATTTTTCAGTTTTAATCCTTGCCTGATGATTCTAAAGCTTCTAGAATTTCTGATCTGACGGATTCTTTTCCTCAGGTTCGTCAACAGCCATCATCAACATAGTCAGTTCAATGAATTGAAATGTGTGACAAGAGTAAGAATGGGAAAGTCCAGTCGTTCACCTGCCTGGTCTACAAATGACAAGTTCTCGAAATTCAATTTCTAATAACTTGCATTCAAACATGTGTTTCAACCTCTATTGACTGTCTACCACCCTATCTTCTTCCTAACTGAATTTCCATCATTTTTAGTCTATTGACCCTTCTGCTGAAACTGAGCAATTCCTTGAGAATGACCGTCTGCTTCTTATACACACTACATTTTGTTTATTGAAGTCAAGAGAAAACTTTGTTGTTGAGAGGTCCGAAATTCGTTAAATAGAGGTAAATAAGCAGCCAAAACTCTAAAATGTCATGGGACTAGGTAGAAATTTTTTGTGTAGTTGAGAAGGTGATATTGTGGTAATTATTCATATTGAATGAAAAGACTAAGAAATTGTCAAAAACCACAGATTTATTGATACTTAGAAAGACCGGTTTCGGTTATTATACCATTGTCAATCTCTGATGATCTCAGTTTATCAGAGATTGACAATGGTGTAATAACCGGAACCGGTCTTTCTAAGTATCGATGAATCTGTGGTTTTCGACAATTTCTTAGTCTTTTCCATTCAGTAACGTACACTATTTTTTGTCATAGTAATCTAAAGAAAAATTAATCGTCTCATACTTATTGAGAAATGGAAAACATTACCTGCTTGTGCTGATGTTACTACATGCATTCTTTATATGAACATAACCTAGTTTACAAATTCGGCATCAGGAAGAATTTTGTGGAAGTTGACAAAACTTCCACTTGGAGCGCTGATGGTGGTTTTTTGTACCGGTTTTGCTGTTCCTATTTCGGAACTAGGAAACATACTTGACTGTAAATAGAAACGGGTTACTTCACAGTGGAGTATGCTGTAATGAGAATCATATGTTTATTTGTTCTGCAAACAGCTGTTTACCGGATTGATTTAATGCATGGAAAGTATCTGAAATTGAATGACTATGACACAAATACAGTTGAACCTCTGTATAACGAAGTCGATTATCCCGAGAAAATTTCGCTGCAGAGAGGTATTCGTTATTGAGAGGTTCCTCTCTCTAGAAAACTGCCACGATCTTATGGATTTTGTAATATCGTATCACGGCGGTAAATAAATGAATATAGTACATAAAACATAAAACATAAAACATCGCGAACTTAGGTAGAGTACCTATTAGGCATATATTAAAATGGAAATTTGTAAATTCATGCAGTTTAAAATAAAAAACATATTTTTTGAATATTTATAGAATGTAATAAGTAAGTATTCCCAGAAAGCTTGATTTGTACCATTAATAGAGTTTAATCACAGTACATACTCTGTAGCGATATTTTTCAACTTCATTCATCAAAGTTATTTTACTACTTTTTACACTACTATCAGATTGAACGCTAAATACGGTACTTTTGTCAATAACTTCACTATAAATACTATAATAACTCAACTTTCCTATTTTTATGTTTTATTTGAAAAAGTGAGTAATTTTCGGATGAATTTTGTTTGCATTTGGATGAAACATCATGTTTAATAAACGACTCACTTCTATTCAGAAATTCGAACAAGTCGAATGTTGTCAGGTACATTTTTCAGTTTTAATCCTTGCCTGATGATTCTTAAAGCTTCTAGAATTTCTTGATCTGACGGATTCTTTTCCTCAGGTTCGTCACAGCCATCATCAACATAGTCAGTTCAATGAATTGAAATGTGTGACAAGAGTAAGAATGGGAAAGTCCAGTCGTTCACCTGCCTGGTCTACAAATGACAAGTTCTCGAAATTCAATTCTATAACTTGCATTCAAACATGTGTTTCAACCTCTATTGACTGTCTACCACCCTATCTTCTTCCTAACTGAATTTCCATCATTTTTAGTCTATTGACCCTTCTGCTGAAACTGAGCAATTCCTTGAGAATGACCGTCTGCTTCTTATACACACTACATTTTGTTTATTGAAGTCAAGAGAAAACTTTGTTGTTGAGAGGTCCGAAATTCGTTAAATAGAGGTAAATAAGCAGCCAAAACTCTAAAATGTCATGGGACTAGGTAGAAATTCGTTGTGTAGAGGATTTCGTTAAGTGAAGGTTCGTTATAGAGAGGTTCGACTGTATATGAATTATGAAATATAAAAAAATATTATGATCATTATATCATAAGGGATTATTATCATCTCGAATTCTCTATCTAAATTCAATTCATCATTCTCATATTCCCCATTTCTATCTTTGTCATACCTTTCTTTTTCTTTGTCTATCCCTTTTTCACAATATTTTTCTTTTTCTTTGGCTTTTCTCAATTCAGTTTATTATCTACTATTCCTTATTTTTGAGCAGTCTTTCACTTCTTATGCTCGTTCTCTTTCTTTACTTTCTTTTCCTTTTCCTTCCTTCTCCTTCACCTCCTCCTTCTTCACCTCTTTCTCTGTTTCTTCTGTCATCTTCTTCCATGATGCAAGCTATTGAGCTGGTTTCTCTTCTTCATCAACTCTTTCTAGCTATCACAGTTTCTCTTATTCCCCTTCTCTTATGTCCTATCACTTATTCTCTTCCTAGTCATTCATCATTATTCCCTCTTCTCTTGATTTCCTCCTCAATCTTGTTCCCTCTTTCCCATATTTTTCGTGTGCTGCAAGTGAAATACTGACGAAGAAGAATAAGAAGAAGAAGGAGAAGAAGAAGAAGAAGATGATGATGATGATGATGATGAAGAAGAAGAGGTACAAGAAGAAAATGAAGAAGAAGAAGAAGAAAAATCCTTTGTATAGTGAGCCTATTACCAGGTCTGGCTTCATCCTCACTTCGTTCTGTCAGTATAGCTTCAATGTAATGTCTTTATGTAAAACATGAGGAAATGTGACAGTTTCAAGTGAATCTGACCATAGCAAGAGAAGAAAGAAAAGCTGTCCGTACGTGAAAATCCTCTTCAGCTGGGAAAACCTTTTTTGTGAACAGCTTGAGGAGGGAAAAGAAAAGCTGCATTTCTTTGACTTCAGTATCAG
>NW_024093016.1:0-12969 GCF_014356525.2 Nilaparvata lugens | reverse complement strand
TACCAACGACTTCAACCACCTAGCACCAAACTCCACAGTTCACTTTCTGCACACATAAAGATTATAGGATATTCAAGAAAATTTAATAGCGCCGTTAAAAACTGGATTACAACAACTGGACATTAGAGACATTATATAGAAAACATAATTTAGAACAATATGTGAGATCACTTATCCAATGTATTTGCACCTCACTTAAATGTATTAATATCAATAATAATATCTAGAGTAAAAAGTACTGTTTTTTCGCCTGAGGGAAAAGTTGAAGCCGAGGCGAAGCTGTGGGCAACAATTTCCTGAGGGAAAAAAACATTTTCACTCTTGATATACACATCATTTTCCTCCACCTACATTTTATAAAAACTTCAAATAAAATAAGTTCAAAAACGTACGTGACCAAACAATGTGTTACAACATAATCTAAAAAGTAACAGAAACAGCTGGCTTGTAATCACAGATCTCCGCCGACAGCGCTATCTGTCGGCAAAGTTGTAACAACAATGGCCCGCAACAACTACAGCTATGATGAAGATCCCGTTTCAAATTTGATTTAATGAGAATATTCGTAGGCTGGTATTTGAATAACATGGAATAAAAAAAATGTAGTATAGTGATATGAAGTTAATAATTTTAGCATACAAAATAAATTTCATATATTGATCAAATGTCTGGTGAGGTAGTGAATTTAGTTGGTTTAATGACAATTTTATGCTTCCGCATCTGAGCTTAGACCTTCTAACCTATTCAAATGCACGTTTTTAAAATAGAGATGATTCCCATGTTATTTAAATGGAGTACTTTACGCTCTAGGGAGTTTCCTGTTTTTTCCTCCAGAGAGCGAAAAAGTGACACTTAGTATTATGCTCCAAGGAGAGTAAAGTGAGCACTTTAGACAGGAGGGGTGGAGAAAATAGTTTTCTCTACATTTGTAGTAAATTTTCTATATTGTTTTTTTTTCAATATATGCACATTTTTTGTATAGATTGCTTGTTTGTATTTTAATGGAAATGAAATTTATTTATTATTACTTTATTATAATTGATTTATTCATTGGTTCATCCATTAACTTATTTTCTAATTCTTCCATTTACTCATTCATTAATATTATTATTCTATCCATTCATTCACCAGTCGGCAGCTGTGTTTAGCTGTGTACAGACTTATGCTCCGCGAATGCGCGTCTTGCACTCTTCATCAGCTGATGCAATCTTCTTCTTCTTCCCTTCTCTTCTCTATATCTATAAAGGCTAAGCCCCGACAGACTGAAATCACACCACAGCCCAAACTACTGAGACTACAAACTTTGAATTTTGCACAACTGTTTTTGAAGCCTCAAAACATCCACTAAGAAAGGATTTTCAGAAATTTGCCCCCCTGAGGGAGCGGGGGCCCCCAAAAAATTTGTACTTTTTAACCGCTCATTGCACAGCAAAGTCATGAGAACTTTTTTGTTCAGCTACGAAAAAAAAAATAGATCTATGCAGAAAAATTCCAACCGGATCAGAGAGGGGTCCAGGAGAGGGGCATTATTTGAAAATTTCATGTAAAACACAGCTAAAACACATTGGCCTACAGACTTAAACTCTGCACAAATATTCTTCAAACATGCTAGACGCGCACTAAGAACGGATTTTTGCCTCTAAGTTTCAAGGATGAAAAAGGATCCTATTTAGTAGGTTATGAACATATGTAAGGTGAATGCCATATGAACTGAGATAATTGACACATGATATTCTAACATATTATGTAAATTTTGGAAAGCTTAAATAATTTTATCATCAGCTGATCGAATTTAATTTCCTTTGGATCGAAAGCGCGAGCTTGCCACGTGTTTGTTCCATTGTTACATTCGATTAAACAGAGCACAGAGATTTTCTTTGGTTAGGAGTTTGTTGATAATTCTTTTTTCAAATTCAAATATTATTGCAAACAAAAATCACATTGAAAAATTTCTTAATAGACAACAAGATTACAAAAACGAGATGTCAAACATAAACCTACATTTATTTGTAGCACGGCCAGAAAAACAAACTTGAGTACGGTACTAGCCGTGAGTTCATTCAATATACTTATATTTTTGTGTTAATATTATTTTTGTGAACAAAAAGTACGAGTTGATGAGAGATGTGAGTAATTTCTTATATTTGATCTAAATGTTATTCATATTGTAGTAGTCGGAGTCACTTCAATCAGTTTTTTATTTTGTAGCTATAAAATTTCATACGTATTGATTGTCCATAATGTATCAATGTCATAATGGAAGTGATTGAACTACTCAAAATTAATGGCTTACTGGTCCTTCATAGAATTTATAGTATTCCTGGTGATTGAGCCTGTCTTTTTCAGCGTTGACTATTAATAATAAAGCTTTATTTACAACTAGCTTACCTGGCGAACTTCGTACCGCCAAAAAGTAAATGTATCTCATGTCCACACTTTACTTATTTGGTGAATCATGAAATGTATCTGACAATCAATATTTTCATTTACATCTGAATACGGACTTCCTATGTGCTTGTCATGCAGCATTCATTTCCCAAAACATATTCTTTCAATCAATTAGTAGTAATATCTAACAGTAAAGTGTTGAATTGAAAAAAATAGGATAAATCAGTGTTTCAAAGATGAATTCAATGTTTTCATAGTTGTTGATTGTCATAGATGGTCCAGGAAATATGCGATGTACATGAATCAGACAGAATTACATATTCTTTCCATCTTCCATTTTAAGATGAATATAAGCTAAGCTAAATTTAAAAAAAAATGTAAATTATTCTGCCATGATGAATTCAATATGAACAACTCTCTTCCATGAGGTGAATAATTTTTTCCAACTTTTCCGGCTACTCATTGATAGGGAAGTGATAATTATTTGTATAGGTCTTCTAAGGAACCATTATCTACGGCTGGTATCAATCAACTCCAAACTACCGTTGTAATACCAGTGCTTCTTGCAGCTGCCCGACAATTTCAAAACATAGGTCTGTAAAATGGATTAATAAATAATCATTATTAGCCACCCTATTAAATTTCTGGTCAGAAACCATCCCCAATATTCACACAACATATTCCCAAGTTCATGCCGTTATGTCAAGTATTTATCAAATCATAGGGAACAAACAGACATTCATTTGTATATATATAGAAGATAGAAGATTTCATTCGGCTCAAACAAAAGCCTCTCTAAATGGAGGTAGAATGATAAGGTTGAAAACTTCCAGTTCTGTTGTTTTAACATTTTGTTTTCAAATCACTTTCAAAAAGTTCATGTATTACCTACTAATGTGTTTGAGACACTTCTGGCGCTATCATAGTTTCACAACTATTCTGTTCCACACTCCTATCTCTTGCAGTTGTTAACCATATCTATAATAAAATAAGATTTGCTTATACACGTACGGGATAGGAAAATTATGTTGACGCATCATCACGTCTGAATATAGGACTAATTACTTGAAATTTTGCTATAGCTAGATTCTTAATTACCAAGGATTGTTATAGGCCTATTTTTCAATTCTTCAAGATTCCATTACTTCAAGTTTTCAGATTATCAAGTTTGAAAATAGATCCTTGCGAAGAACGGGTTCCTGCTAGTTATTATATATGTATCTCACTGTGTCTTCTGTACCGATACAGATATAATCACTAGTGAAGAGGCAAGGCGTACGTTTGCTGTGCATAAGTCTGTACGCAGCTTTTAAAGTTGTAGGTTGGTATTCTATAGCAGGCAATCTAGGAGTGGCCGTAGTCGAGTGGATCATATGGCTTTATGATTCAGAGGCCCGGGTTCAAATCCCGGCCGGGCCAAGATACTCTGACACCAGACCTGAGCCAGCCAGGTCACTCGATATTATTATTATTATAGCAGGCAAGCCCGAATTTATCTCAATTATTCAATCAGTTGTATCTTGAAATAAATTCAAGTGAGTAGAAAGTTCATGTTGAAGAATGAAGCCAGAATTTTCACAGTTTGTAGCATTAACTCTGTGGTACTACCTTGGAGAGTGATTGAATTGAAAAATGTGTGTGTGTAAGTGGAGAGACCTCTAGCTTAGCGCGCCTTGATGAATGACACTGAACTACTTGTTGGAACATTTGTTTACAATTAGTATTAAATCGGTACAGCATTCAGTATCTCATGAGATATCCAATTGTTTATGGACTCTATGGTTTCATCGTGTAAGGTAAAAATGAATGCGTGTGATTGTTGGTGTATTTCCTATGGGTTCAAAAGTTCTTGACGACTGGATGAAATTTTGGAATTCTGTATGTGTGTGAAATCGTTAACGGGTTTTTACTAGAATTTTTTGCGGTTTTCAACTATGATGTCTGTAATTTTGCTCCTAGAAATAATGCCTTATCTATTTCACCCAACTCTTATATTGTCATAATAGATTTTGTGATGTGGAAAACAAGTGTTTGATCTATGGAAATGCCTTACTAGAACATAAAAAAACATGACACAACAAAGTGACTCGAAAAATGTTCAAGCAATAGGATCTTGACTACATGTTGATTGAATCAACTTTTCAAGTCACGGCTACTTTGTTACTTTTTTATTTGTTACTTGAATTAGTAATATTATTAAAGAGTAAACAGTACATATTAAGCTCACCAGTTATATAATTTGAATTAGTAAGTAATGAGTAAACAGTACATATTAAGCCTACCATTTATACTAGTGAGCCATATTAACGAGTGATTTAAAAAAGCGCGTTGGATGGAGGTAGATGGGATAGCGTCAGTTACGTTTGTAGCGAAGTAGCATTTAGTCAGAATGGAGCGCTGGACCACACAGCATCGTGCTTACGCTGTCAAAGCATTTCATCAAAACGGTTTCATAACAGTCAGCACGTCGTGCATTCCGTTTCAAAATTTATCGGAATTTTCCGGTGCCGTCTGCATGTGCGATTAAAAAGTGGGTTGAGAACTTTGAAGAGACTGCGTCAACGACAAGGAGGAAAACAGGAAGACCGAAAACTGTGCGCACACCTGATAACATTGAACGTGTAAGAGTCGCCATTGAAGAAGCCCTCGTCGCTCAGCTCGGCTCGAGGATTGTGTGCGTCTAAACGGACGCCATCGTTACTGGAGTTATTTACAAAAAATAACAGACATTGTAACTGTTGCAGAAATGTTTTTAATATTGTAATTTCAATTGCGATATGAAATATTTTTGTAACAAAATATTTTTATTTAACCGTCTTTTAAAAATCGCTCGTTATTATGCCTCATTTAGTATAATTAAAAAAAATCATAGAAACTATTGATCTATTGTGCAGTGTTAGTTATTAAAACATCAAAACAGTCTGAACTTTTTTTTCCTCTCCTCCTCTTGCTCCTCTTCTCTACCACCTCCTCTTCCTCGTAATCCTCCCCCTCCTCCTCCTCCTCCTCCTCCTCCTCCTCCTCCTCCTCATCCCTCTATAGATGCATAGGTTTTTCAAGACCTGGCATGTGACAAAATAAATCATCCTCCTCTTTGTTTTTCTTCTTCATCCAATCTCTTCATTTTTCTGTTTATGTTCTTTTCTCAGGTATGAATCCCAAGACAATCGAGAAAGAAGAAACTGAGGCTAACTCTAACGTGCCGGGAGACGTTGCCAACAAACCTCTGTAGCAGTTGACCAGAAAACAGCGGAAAGCCAACCAGAAGCCGATCACGATGCGGAGTTCACAAACGACAGCGACATCGAGAACAACGAAGAGACAGCAATGCTGAGTCAGGACTTTCTGCTGGACCCGTCAGTGACCGTGAAGCAGGTGACGTCAGAGGCTGGCATCACCGTTCACGACTTCATCCGATTCGAGACCGGAGAGAAAGTGCAGGAGGAAGTGAAGCAGGATCCTGAGCCGAGAGCTCAGCAGATGCGAGGTTGAAAGTTCGGCTAGGAAGGGTGATGTAGTTGTAACTAATGATTAGCATATACAATATTTGCTACATTAGCAGCACCAGGAGATGGTCCATAAACAAATGTTAGCAGGGGTCATCTCGTCGTGCGGCTACCATTATATTTCCTTGTAACCTATACTACCCATTCGTCTATATGCTATACTGGAAAAAGTATGAATAGTCTTGTTATCATTTAATTGATTATATCCGTACTTTATGATACTTATGTATCTCGAATGGTTTGAAAATGGGAATCAAATTTTCATCCAGAACTTGATCCCCACATCTCAAAAAATAAAATGAGACATTATGTTGTAAATTTTTGCCCCACGTAGAATGTATGTGGAGAAAGAGCTCTTGATAAACTAAGAATAAACAATATGAGGTTGTTAAATTGAACCTTCAAATGAGAGAGAGTGGAACAAAAGAGAATTCTGTTTATTCTTTGAAATTACTGGGAATTCTATTTTTATTTAAATCGAAATATTAAAATAAATGTCCTGCCTTAGTTTAAATAATTATTCAGGACGTGTATTTATAAAATAATTTTGTTTCTTGGATTGAACCTTTATCTTTCGTCTTTGTAGCCTATTTCATTAATATGATTATTTTCATACTTTTTAAATTATTCTGATTTCAATTATTGATCATCTGAAAAATAGTACATTTTAAATTAAAGGTCTCTGGTGATGGTTCGTCAAAATTATATATTCGTTTTGAAAATGGTCAACATTGAAAAAACGAATGAGTTAACTTGTACAACTTTATGATTGTTGATAATCTAGATAGGAGGTCAATATTTCAGATCACTATTACACATTTCCGAAATAGCTTGTATTGATTCAATGAACTAATTACACGAGAAATAAAATCTCTTGAAAATGAAATTTTGTTAATTATTTTTCCTTGTTCTTTCCTTAATATTCTAAAATCAATAAAGCTATTGAATAGTAGTATGATTGGCTGGCTATGTCAATATTATAATTATAGTACAGCATTCTTATGAACTTAAAATGATAATTATGAAAATGAAACTGGTCCTGAACATAACGAACACAAAAAAAAAATCATCAAATTCGGTGCACATATAAAAAAGTTATTGAATGTCAAAATTGAGGCTCGATTTTTATTTATATAGATTACGTTTCTGTTCAATTTCGACAATTTCATTCACAATTTTTTATAAAAAATGTTCGCAGAAATAGTACTGAAATACTCATAATATTTTCTGATTACAGTGATCAAACGCTTTAGTATTCTAATTTTAGAACCGTTTGTGATATGAAGGTGTTCCTCTAAACCTTTCTTTCATACGAAAATACGCTGTAAGTTATTATTCTATTCATTACTTATTTTATGAATACATTACATTTATAATTAATATATATTGTAATGGATCTTCTATTGCTATTCAATCCTCACATCAATGAAGATAACTAATCTTCAATTTATGCAGATCTAACTATTGATGATTATTAATTGCAATATTACTATATTATTCCTACTTTCCACTATTACTGATAAATTTCAGTTTCTTTGTGCTGCATTTTTATACTGAAGTCTTCTTGTACAGAAATGTAATTTATTATTTTATCGAAGAGAGAAATATTATTTTCTATTGTGAGATTCACTTGAAAATTTGAACATTCCTTCTAAATAACACTAATGCTACCCATTAAACCGATTGTGACAGTTTGGCATAATCTCACAGTAGCAAATTAATATAGCACTGATTTTTCACAAGACGTATCTCTTCTCTAAAGCTCATACATGTGGATAGAAAGTTGCGGATTAATTAAAGATATAAATTTCCCACGTAACGGCTCATCCTCAGATAACATAGGAGGAAACAAACACATTAGGTAGTACTTGAATTTCTCCAACTTCCAACTTTCACTACACATAATGCTTATTCAAATTACCGTGAATTACACGATACTTTAGTTAATTCAAGTGAGTTTTGGTTGATCTTGTTTAGGTGATTAGTAGATTCCAAAACTTCCAAGTCTTAAGTAATGTAGGCTAGGTTACATTACTAGAAGTTCACATTAAACATGCTTCATTTGTTAGAATCGCAAAGTTAGAATTTAGTAAACGCTAGTACCTATAGACCTACTAATATTCAAATATTTTCACAAAAAGTTTCGTCTACGGTACCTACATAATCATTGAAGCTCCTGGAAATCGTTTGATACATGAAGTTAGTACCTAATATTTACCTATTTTCAACATAATTTAATAGGTGCATGAAATAGCCAGCTCTATAAGAGCTAAAATTAAGTTTTAAATGAAATATGAGTCATTCAAAGATATAAAGCGAGTAATTTGATTTCAATTTTTATGTAAATACAAGTAGCCCTGAAAAAGAAAGTTATCAATGAGTAATTTAATATCTTGTACAGTACAAAAAATTATCACAACCCGTTATGTTGATTATAATCTTATAATTTTTCAAGCTCCTATGAGTTAAATTCGACTCGATTTTTGGCTTTGTACACAAATATATAGGTTGTAGGCGCCATCTTTCTCTACGTCATTAATCGAGGTATTATACTTCCTCTTCTGTTTCGTTGAATTGATCATCTTTTGGAACAATAAAACAAAAATGGTTCACATCAAATAAATGGAATGATTTATGTGTTTCGTTGTATTGATCATCTTTGCAAGCATTTTAATAAAAATGATTCATATCAAATGGAATGATTTATGTGTTTCGTTGTATTGATCATCTTTTGAAACCATTTATATCAAAATGGGAAAGGGATGGTTTTGGGCTTAGCCTGTTGACCCTTGACCCATTATAATATCATTTGTTTATATCTTCAATGAACGAATTAATTAATAGAAACAGATTTAGTGTTTCCCTGAACAAAAAAGTTATCAATGAGCAATTTAATATCTTTTACAGTACAACAAAAAATTATCACAACCCGTTATGTTGATTATATTCTCATAATTTTTCAAGCTTTTAAGTAAAAATAAATAACTGTGTCAATGCTTCTAAAATATCAATTCAATGCCCTGTAATTTCAATCTTACAAAAATCCATAAATTCATTTCAAGTACAGAGTTTCAATGCTTCTAAAATACTTCAATCCCCAGTACTTCCAAATATTCATGAATTCATTTCAAGAGTTGATAGCAGAGTGTACAGTGTACAAGGACAAGGAAAGGTTTCAGCTTACATTACAGGTGGGAAACATTTCCATTGCGTAGATCAGAGTATCAGAGACAGAGAACGAATGGTTGAGCCTGTTATTGTGAGCCCATTCTTTGCGTTTGCGTCGCGGTCATTGACCTATGCCGATGAGGCAGTAACGTTTTATCATCCGAGTAATATCTGTCAGCAGATCATCTTTCTGCGAAGCCGTAAAAATATTATAAAAATAATTGATTGAATTTCCTGCAAAAATAAGTACCTTCTGCTAGCGGTACTCAAACTATATAAGTGAGCGCAAGTTATATGGAGTTGAACAGAGGAATTTATTACAGTCTACCTGATAGATTCGTAGATAAGAAGCTTAAGTAGCTAGCTGTGCAATTTCAGAAACTATTCTCACAAGTAGATGAGACCTATTTCAAAAATAACTGAGTTCTAGTAGATAAAAATCCTAGATCTTATAGAATCTAGCAGATAAAAGAGCTGAGTTCTGGAAAAGGATGAAAATATATAATCTTCAATTTCAAATCTTAATCCAAAATGTCAATCTTCCTTCCTTTTTTGCACCACCCTATTTTTATTTTGTTTCAATGTGTATTGTTGTTGTTGTTGTTTGCATGTACTCTTTTTGTTATACTCTGTATTAAATATGTATGTGTGTGTAAAAATAATTTGAATTGAAATTGTGTGTTTATTGCAATAGCAATATAAGTTTCTCCATTCAATTTTTGTGAAAATCAATTCATCTTAGATCATTAACTGAAGGTGAAATTGGTGACAAAGTTCACTTGCATTACATTTAGAATAAAGTTCAAATTTTAGAATAAAGAACGTATATACATTCTAATTCAACCGTTATATATGAGAATATATCTTTATCAATAATCTCATAATATCCTCATAATCCCCTTCACTACCCGTGCACAAGTTTCTGTCTTTGTGTCTTATATGAGGAATTCAACAATAATCTTTTATGCAGGGATTTCTTATGAAAAGAGAAATGCAATCAAGATCATCATCTTCATCATCATCTTCACTCTTATCACCTCGACACTATTACAAACAATAAATATTATCTTCTGATTAATTAGTCTATTTTATGATCGATTATATATATTTACGATCTGTTGTTTTTAACGACATAGTCCACAACTACACCTGCACGATATAGAAGTTTAAATGTTTAATAATTTATTGATGAAATTTGGACTTTAATGTATTGTTTTTACATTGACGAAGCCTATTGCATGTTTGTATAAATCATGTTTAATGGCTGATAAAAATTCTTATTCTTGTAGTTCATATCAAATTTCACAAAAAAACACGACCAAGAGTAACCTCTAGTAACCAAGTACACTAGCACCCTCAAAAAAGAATGAATAGAATGATCCAACTGTTGGAGTCACCTTTACCGGAAGCAGACTAATAACAATAATCGACTTCCAAAACTAGTCATTCTATGATAGAGAGGGATTTCTACCTAAGTGGTAATACAGAGTGTTCCTGTAGTTAAAAATCCATTTTAATTATTCTATTCTAGTGGGTAACCCGTGCTCCGCAAGGGTCTAATTAAAAACTTGACCTACTGAAATTTCGAAGAATCTAAAATAGGCCTATAACCATCCTCGGTAAATTAAGAATCAATATGCAAAATTTCAAGTTAATCTGTCCAGTAGTTCAGACGGGATGATGCGTTACTCGTGAATTTCTTATCGTTCCAATTCTTTCCTTTATTATAAAGAATTAAAGATTATTTTATCTGCACAATGACCCATCAAGAAGAGCAACAAAACGAGCTTCAGACCGCACACCTACATATGATACACTTCCTGTATATAGTAAGGTCCACGTTATAATGACAGTGAATAAAGATAGGAGAACAGCGTTGTTGATTCTCTGCCCTAATTAATTATATTCCTGCATTGTCAAAAACAGATTTGGCTTCGTTGTGGAGCTAGAAAAGGATAGTACTATCTGCTTTGTCGAATGATAGACAAGGATAGCAACATCAAAGTTAATAAAATACTGTCATTATAACGTGGACCTCACTATAGGTATAGAGAGAATCACTTGAAACTGTTAGCATTGATTGCTTTACAATAACATGAGTGATTGTCGTCGCAATTGAACGACCGCATACATATACATAATGATGCTACACTTGCAATATAGTAAAACTCACTTCCACTACGGTCAAATTCAATTCCTATTGTTAGCATTACTTATGATTATGAATAACATGAATGAAAGCCGCCGCAATTGATTCAAAATAAGCGCGTATACATGATACACTTCCTCTACAGTCAAATCAACTTCAAACTGTCAGCATTCCTTATGAATAACATGAAAGCTACCCATTCAACATCAATGACAGTTTGAATTGGAATCGCACCATAGTTTCTTGAGTGACTTTGATGCAGGCAAAAGTGGGGTTTTTTCTCAGGACAGTCGCTCAATTCAAGTGAAGTTAGAAGGTGGATCCATTTGAACTGTCAGCACTGATTGAATGGTAAGCATTGATGGCATTAGATGGTAATGCTGACATTTTAAAGTGAATCTAGCTAGTCCAGGTGCGTTGTTCTCGTTAATGAAGAGGTGTCTGTCTGCCGCTTCAAGCCAGCAGGGAATACGCGATTGTTTTTGTAGTCGTCATGGGAGATTTCACAGACGTTTCAGGCGTTCTCTCTCATCCAATACTTCCCCCTCTCACTCTTCTCTCTCATCCAATACTATCACTCTCATTCTCTCACACTCTCTCTCTCTCTCTCTCTCTGTGCCCGCGAGCTGTGACCTTCCTGAGCGCGCGGCGTGCTGTGTTGTAGGCGTGCTTTCCGTAGTTGAGCCCACAGAGTGCCGGAGAGAGTCCTGTAGCACGCTGAGAGTGACACAAACCGAACGACTGCCATGAGAGGGAGTTGCCGGGTTGTAGACCTGTAACTGGGTTTGTCTTATATGTTGACTATTGTCAAGTAAAAGAGTAAATTCGTATGGCTTTTGTTGGTGGGGAGTCCCTTGCGGGAAGGTCCCACCGCCTGAATATATAATTTAAGCCGTCAATGGGCCTTACGACTGTCATACTTCAGCCGGGACCGAGAGTTTAACGTGCCCATCCGATAACACGGGAGTTATCTTGTTAAAAAGCTTTTGGTATTGAGAGGGTTTGAACCCGGGATCTCTGTGCTGCTACGCAAGCACTCTATCCACTAGACCACGGATCACTCCTATTGTCAAGTCATTTTGTTCGAGGATTAGACATACTGTAATAAATTGGGATGAAGATTATTAATTATTGAATGGTAGATTGTAGAAAACAGTCAAGTTGTAATATTGAGAAAAAGATTATGAATGGGGTAGGCCTAAATATAAATAAGATAACAAAATAAGGGTTAACTAATTCGCTCAAGGGTTAGTCTTTGAATCCTTCAAAAAGATTTTGTGGAGGTGTAGAGCTCTTTCAGATTTATTGACTATAAGAGTAAGTTATGGTATAACTGAGATGATTTATGATAAAGTATGATATAAACTAATGAGTATGAACAATCATTATACAATGTGCAGTAGTCGTAAGTAGTTATCAGACGCGATTTGCGTCTCAATCCATGATTATGTATCCAAATTGGTTTTTGCTGAGGGTGATGTTCACATAAGCTCTAGTCTTGTGCGTTGGTGATGGAAAGCATGACTATGATAGTAGAGTGGACCACTGGGAGTGATTTTTTGAAGCAGCTATAAGCTCAGCAAAGCTGACTTTGAGTGGTCTCCAACCAATAGTAATAGCAAATAACCGTGACTCATCTAATCTGAGAGATTACATGTTTGCTACCTCGATATACATTTCATTAATTTCCCAAATCAAACCCAATTTGAATAGGTATCCTAATTTATAAACAACACAAACAGGCTATCTAATTTTCTC